>NC_064641.1:26560000-26860000 GCF_023864345.2 Schistocerca serialis cubense | reverse complement strand
CATGAGTCTCCCTCATACTCCCTGCTGCCAGCACTCCTATCTAAAATTTGTCTCTTCAATAATGTCTAATTATAACAGTACTTATGATCTATGAATATAAACTCTATATGTATGTTTTTTCCCAGATGTACCTTTCGAATTGTTTATTTCACTTTTTGTACTAGATGTAGTTTAACATGCCTACTAAAACGTATGAATGCAAAATAAGTAGAATACCTGGTTAGATATAAGAGAGGGGCTGATGGCCCTAATCTTGCCAGGTTAAATAAATAAATAAATAGTTTAACGCGGACCTTCCTCAAGGTGCAACATGGCATGTTTCACGTGTAGAAAATATTGCAGGAGTTCAAAGGAAAGTTAAGGTACAGAAAGAAGTCCTAGGTCCAACTAAGGACTCTACCCCAACTGCCGGCCGCGGTGGTCTAGCGGTTCTAGGCGCTCAGTCCGGAGCCGCGCGACTGCTACGGTCGCAGGTTCGACTCCTGCCTCGGGCATGGATGTGTGTGATGTCCTTAGGTTAGTTAGGTTTAAGTAGTTCTAAGTTCTAGGGGACTGATGACCTCAGCAGTTAAGTCCCATATTGCTCAGAGCCATTTGAACCGTTTTGAACCCCAACTGTTGATTTGCGTAGTCTGGCATTTCATCTTATAAGCCTCACTTAATTTGGGTACCAATAAATGACATCACGCTTTGAGGGCAAAAGAGGTATTGTGGATGCTGCTAACGAGGAGAAGTTTGTGACCCCGCCGTAATAACAACGTTTGATACCCCACGAGAAGATTACAAGAAAAGATCGAGAAGCTAATTATTTCACTAAAGAAGCTAATTATTTCACTAAAGCAGTCGCAGTACCGGAGATTCTAGAGCACCCGCACAACACACACACACGTTTAAATCGTCGCAATGTCTTACGCACCACGGGTGCTCTTGAAGACTTACTCTGCTACTAGATACGATATTCTGCATAAGAAACTTCTATGTTATGTAATAACATTAGAGTAACACTACGCTACATATTACACTCACAGCGTCACCTCTTAGCCAACAACGGGTGTGTGGTGGGAGGAGGGGGCGGGGGATGGACGACGCCGTTACTGAGGAGACTAGAAGAGTGAGCACGCGGTCGTAACCCATTGTAGTCGAAACAAAGAGTGGCCGTCGTTTATTTTTGTTTGGACTACAATGGGTTGGGGCTGCGTGCTCTCTCCTACGAGTCAGAGCTATGAGTATGATAAATTATACGGTTGCGACGTCACAGCTACTGATGTGTAAAATAATATACGACACTTGTTGTCATTTACTCGTATTTATCTTTTGACAAATGTATCTATTATGTAATTTTATTTTCGGTTGTATTATAGGTGCTGTTTCACGACAGAAAAACCGAAAATAGTTGTGAAGTAAAGAATTTTCAACAGCAGTTGTGGTGGATAAACTTACGAGGGCAGTTCAATAAGTAATGCAACATATTTTTTTTCCTCGGCCAATTTTGGTTGAAAAAACCGGAAATTTCTTGTGGAATATTTTCAAACATTCCCGCTTCGTCTCGCATAGTTTCATTGACTTCCGACAGGTGGCAGCGCTGTACGGAGCTGTTAAAATGGCGTCTGTAACGGATGTGCGTTGCAAACAACGGGCAGTGATCGAGTTTTTTTTGGCGGAAAACCAGGGCATCTCAGATATTCATAGGCGCTTGCAGAATGTCCACGGTGATCTGGCAGTGGACAAAAGCACGGTGAGCCGTTGGGCAAAGCGTGTGTCATCATCGCCGCAAGGTCAAGCGAGGCTGTCTGATCTCCCGCGTGCGGGCCGGCCGTGCACAGCTGTGACTCCTGCAATGGCGGAGCGTGCGAACACACTCGTTCGAGATGATCGACGGATCACCATCAAACAACTCAGTGCTCAACTTGACATCTCTGTTGGTAGTGCTGTCACAATTGTTCACCAGTTGGGATATTCAAAGGTTTGTTCCCGCTGAGTGCCTCGTTGTCTAACCGAACACCATAAAGAGCAAAGGAGAACCATCTGTGCGGAATTGCTTGCTCGTCATGTGGCTGAGGGTGACAATTTCTTGTCAAAGATTGTTACAGGCGATGAAACATGGGTTCATCACTTCGAACCTGAAACAAAACGGCAATCAATGGAGTGGCGCCACACCCACTCCCCTACCAAGAAAGAGTTTAAAGCCATACCCTCAGCCGGTAAAGTCATGGTTACAGTCTTCTGGGACGCTGAAGGGGTTATTCTGTTCGATGTCCTTCCCCATGGTCAAACGATCAACTCTGAAGTGTATTGTGCTACTCTTCAGAAATTGAAGAAACGACTTCAGCGTGTTCGTAGGCACAAAAATCAGAACGAACTTCTCCTTCTTCATGACAACGCAAGACATCACACAAGTCTTCGCACCCGAGAGGAGCTCACAAAACTTCAGTGGACTGTTCTTCCTCATGCACCCTACAGCCCCGATCTCGCACCGTCGGATTTCCACATGTTTGGCCCAATGAAGGACGCAATCCGTGGGAGGCACTACGCGGATGACGAAGAAGTTATTGATGCAGTACGACGTTGGCTCCGACATCGACCAGTGGAATGGTACCGTGCAGGCATACAGGCCCTCATTTCAAGGTGGCGTAAAAAAAAAAAAAGTGTTGCATTACTTATTGAACTGCCCTCGTATATTTACGCATTACGTAACAACTGGCGAGCGTGACATACATTGTAGCCTTACATCAACACTTAATTCATCTGCTTACTACGAGTAATACAAAGTAAGAACTGACAAAGACGAAACTGTGGACTCCCCTGTTCTTCAGTACCATAGGCATTTCATTTCATGTAAAATGTCAGCAGGTAACAACTCGCCAAGAATGCTTACACTAGCAGCACCCTAGTTTTCCTGTTTCCTCGTCTTACTCTATATTTCAGGGTCTGCACCTAACGCGTATTAGATCAATGTAGATTTTGCAGGTGTGTACGTTACCGACTATTTACCGCCATTCGACTCGAAGCTGAGAACGTCGCTTACGCCATCTGTTTGTTAATCATGTGATCTATTTTTACTGTCTTGTGTAATTGTGTGTGGGTGTGGGGGGGGGGGGGGAGGGGAGGAGAGGCGACTAGTAGGTGAGTCGATCTAAAAATCGTTACTTTGCTGAATGATCACGAAAAACTGGTCACTTCTAACTGTTCCACGAAATACAGTCAGTATGGGTGAAGAATAACGCGAGTCACATCCACGGAAACCAGAGCTCACACCCATGTTGCTCGACGGTCGCTCTCCATACACGCCAATCACGAATGTAGAAAAGGGGAAGTGGTAGTACCCTTCACGACACCACACGTGGCTTACGGACTGAAGGTGTTTTGCCAGTTTGAAATTCCAACTCTCCCGCAACCTATTTCTGTAAGTTGAACAAGTTTCACGTTTTTGTTTTCACGTCAGCAATTTTATAAATGGCTCTGAGCACTATGGGACTTAACATCTATGGTCATCAGTCCCCTAGAACTTAGAACTAATTAAACCTAACTAACCTAAGGACAGCACACAACACCCAGCCATCACGAGGCAGAGAAAATCACTGACCCCGCCGGGAATCGAACCCGGGAACTCGGGCGTGGGAAGCGAGAACGCTACCGCACGACCACGAGATGCGGGCAGCAATTTTATAATGATTTTTTTTTACTGGTGACATTGGGAGTTCAGCTAGGATTTACCGTTTTCTCAACAATTATTTAAATCATAAGATTTCGCCGTACTTGTACACTCCTTCGTTAGCGGGGTCTGTCGCCGATCCGTGTCACGGTGTGACCACCGCACCTCAGTCACGTACATGACCAATCGTCGTCGGAACGCGCTTCTTCCAACTACTGACACCGCCATTTAATATCAGCGAACTCTGATAACTACGCATCGCGTTTCAAGGCAAACAGTTTTCACACTACACGCCACTGCTAATTTGCGTATGACGCAGCGAGAAAGTCGTCGAAGTACTACTGTGCACTGAAATTCGTTAAAAAATGGTTCAAATGGCTCTGAGCACTATGGGACTCAACTGCTGAGGTCATTAGTCCCCTAGAACTTAGAACTAGTTAAACCTAACTAACCTAAGGACATCACAAACATCCATGCCCGAGGCAAGATTCGAACCTGCGATCGTAGCGGTCTTGCGGTTCCAGACTGCAGCGCCTTTAACCGCACGGCCACTTCGGCCGGCCTGAAATTCGTGAAAAAAGAGACCGAAGCCTGAACATCCAAATCTGACCTGTGAAACGTGTGTTCAATTATGCATGTAAATTTATATTTTTTATGAAAATAAAATAAAAACATCTTTGGTTGCGTGTGAAAGACGTTTTCAAAAATCCGTCACGAATTCACACACACACACACACACACACACACACACACACACACACACACACACATTACACTCCGTCGCACTCAAAATTATTGCAAAGCTGCACGGACATGGAGCCTGAAAACTCAACGAACGATAACAAAGAGTCCCCAGGTAAGCGAACGCTCACAGGTAACCGCAATCGAGCAGGAAACATTACAACAACCTTTCCAAGGGAACTGCTACAGTTATTTGGACTCAAAAATGCCATTTTTTTTCATCTACGTGAGGATTTCAACTCAAACTCTTTATCCGTTCAGAGTTGTGGAGAAATATGTATGCTGGTGCGCATGTCACATTTGAGTATGTCACGCGCGCTTCATCCATTAATTTCCGACTGTTTATTTTATGACTGTCAGCTTTACTTTGACATCTGTTTTTCATACTTCTATGACGCAAAACGGTTCTGTACTCTTCTCATACTTACTAGGTATAGTCCAGTCTTTCAGTTCTTCGTATGTCAACCTTTTGTCGCTTTAATTGTGTTGGGGCTTCTAGGCGCTACAGTCTGGAACCGCGCGACCGCTACGGTCGCAGGTTCGAATCCTGCCTCGGGCATGTATGTGTGTGACGTTAGGTTTAAGTAGTTCTAAGTTCTAGGGGACTGATGACCTCAGAAGTTAAGTCCCATAGTGCTCAGAGCTATTTTTGAACAATTTTTTTGTGTTGTGTTACTGAGTGTGTTTACTACTGTCTGTAGCTGTTTTATTGCGATTTCTGATAGCATTTTGTTAGATTTAGAAATGAGAAAGTTCAAAGAATTCTGTAAAACGGGAAAGGTTTGCTTTCATGGAAACAGGCATAGTAACGTGCACGGGAATGCTAACAACAACAACAACAACAACAACAACAACAATAATAATAATAATAATAATGACACTACGTATGAATATGAAAACCTATTTCACGCGTACAGAATCTGCAGCAAATAGTAGATATGTGATTTGCAATATTTTTAAGGAGATAAAATATCCCCAATGACTGGCTTGTGTGCAAGAACAATTGTCAGTTACGGGTTTGTGATACTGAAATTACGTTTGGTGACGGAATGAGTGGCAGATTTAAAGTTAATAAGAGTTAGAATATCTGTGGCACGAGGTGTGATAGAATGTTTGGAGAATAAAGACATACAGACAATGACTTCTTCCCAAAAGAAGACAATTATCCACCAATGAGGCACGGAAAGAAATAAAAAAAAGGGCATCAACTACAAAACGAAGCAAGCAAGGAAGAAGGGCAAAGAGTGTACTACTCACCTGCGCAGTTTTGGTTTACGAAAGTCATCCTAAAGTATAGTAAAGCATTTCTAAAACTGCGATGGTGATTTTCTCAGTTTGCATACTTAAAAATGGTTGCCCTATTTACTTTTTATTTAATGCATGAATAATCTTATGTACAATACTCTGCTTATGGAGGTCTGCAGCATACACTAGAATTTCTGTCTAAGACTAAAAACTTTTTAGGTTATGAATTTTTAATTGAGGAAAATTCGGTACAAAAATTGGTTAAGTAACTCAATTTATAATACAAGTACAATAATTTCCACGAAGAATTACTTGATGGACCTAGTGAATGTTCCACCTATGTGTTCTAGCTGTAGAACACAATGGAATAAATGCAAAATGTTAATTTCTCGTTGAGTTATCAAGAAAAGCATGGAAATCAACGTTGTTTAAATGTTAAACTTTAATTTTTAATTAAAACTTTTGCAAACTAGTTATTTATCCGTCTGTCTGTCTTTCTCCTTGTATGTATGCATATTTCATCATACAATAAACTGCGCCGGCCGCGGTGGTCTAGCGGTTCTAGGCGCGCAGTCCGGAACCGTGCGACTGCTACGGTCGCAGGTTCGAATCCTTCCTCGGGCATGGATGTTTGTGATGTCCTTAGGTTAGTTAGGTTTAAGTAGTTCTAAGTTCTAGGGGACTGATGACCACAGATGTTAAGTCCCATAGTGCTCAGAGCCATTTTTGAACAATAAACTGCATATAGATATCTTTTATATCTTTTGGGGAATACAAGTTGTAATGCACCCTAACCTTACTGTGCAATAAGTATGTCTACCCTCTTCGGGTACGGTCACAAAGGCGCAGACTACCGACAACGGAATTTATTGACTGAAATAGCGGGTTAATAGGCAAAATCGTTATCGGAAATTTTAGGCGTAATTTATAGCATCACAAAATAATTTGTTCATGTTTTAAGGGTGGCTTCTCTTATGCTTAAAGTTACTGTAGTGGATCTTATTTTCGGTTGTGATCGATGGGCATTAGGTGTGTTCGAATTATTATTACTGCTTACTGACGTTTTTACAACAGTAGGGTGGTGACTGTCACATGAGGTGGTTTGCAAATGTGGTGCATGTGTCTCCACTTTTCAGTGCTTTAGGTGTTCACGGCAATTTATTGTAAAATTTATGTTTGTCTTTCACGGATGCTGACTAACAGACATTGAAGGTTAAATGACATATCTCTCTTTTGCTGAATTTATTTGAAGCTGCGCAGAGTGTCTGTAATCTTGCTTTTCAATGTCAACACGAATCATCTGGAGTATGTGACAGCAAATTTCTCTTTCACCTCATACGAGGGCAGTTCAATAAGTAATGCATCACATTTTTTTCTGAAACAGGGGTTGTTTTATTCAGCATTGAAATACACCAGGTTATTCCCCAATCTTTTAGCTACACAACACTATTTTTCAACGTAATCTCCATTCAATGCTACGGCCTTACGCCACCTTGAAATGAGGGCCTGTATGCCTGCACGGTACCATTCCACTGGTCGATGTCGGAGCCAACGTCGTACTGCACCAATAACTTCATCATCCGCGTAGTGCCTCCCACGGATTGCGTCCTTCATTGGGCCAAACATATGGAAATCCGACGGTGCGAGATCGGGGCTGTAGGGTGCATGAGGAAGAACAGTCCACTGAAGTTTTGTGAGCTCCTCTCGGGTGCGAAGACTTGTGTGAGGTCTTGCGTTGTCATGAAGAAGGAGAAGTTCGTTCAGATTTTTGTGCCTACGAACACGCTGAAGTCGTTTCTTCAATTTCTGAAGAGTAGCACAATACAATTCAGAGTTCATCGTTTGACCATGGGGAAGGACATCTAACAGAATAACCCCTTGAGCGTCCCAGAAGACTGTAACCATGACTTTACCGGCTGAGGGTATGGCTTTAAACTTTTTCTTGGTAGGGGAGTTTTTGTTTCAGGTTCGAAGTGATGAACCCATGTTTCATCGCCTGTAACAATCTTTGACCAGAAATTGTCATCCTTAGCCACATGACGAGCAAGCAATTCCGCACAGATGGTTCTCCTTTGCTCTTTATGGTGTTCGGTTAGACAACGAGGGACCCAGCGGGAACAAACCTTTGAATATCCCAACGGGTGAACAATTGTGACAGCACTACCAACAGAGATGTCAAGTTGAGCACTGAGTTGTTTGATGGTGATCCGTCGATCATCTCGAACGAGTGTGTTCGCACGCTCCGCCATTGCAGGAGTCACAGCTGTGCACGGCCGGCCCGCACGCGGGAGATCAGGCAGTCTTGCTTGACCTTGCGGCGATGATGACACACGCTTTGCCCAACGACTCACCGTGCTTTTGTCCACTGCCAGATCACCGTAGACATTCTGCAAGCGCCTATGAATATCTGAGATGCCCTGGTTTTCCGCCAAAAGAAACTCGATCACTGCCCGTTGTTTGCAACGCACATCCGTTACAGACGCCATTTTAACAGCTCCGTACAGCGCTGCCACCTGTCGGAAGTCAATGAAACTATACGAGACGAAGCGGGAATGTTCGAAAATATTCCACAAGAAATTTCCGGTTTTTTCAACCAAAATCGGCCGAGAAAAAAAGTGTTGCATTACTTATTGAACTGCCCTCGTATATTCGTAAAACTTCTCTGGTTATTTCAATAACTGAAAAAAAGCGTACAGTACTCGCCATGTTGTTTACGATAAAGATATGACTCATTCTCATACATTCGGCGTCGTGACGCCCATCCCCCCATACGGAGGTTACAATAGTTTCTAACCGCCTTGAGACCGTCAAAAGACTGACGTAGGAAGTCGGACGCACTGCGACCAAATTGTCGGCCGATGTTATCGGGCGACCTCTGGCGACGGCGCCTGGAGATGGTCGTCGTCTCCAACGTGAACGTAGTGCGTCAGTAACGCCACAATGAATCGTTTCCGTAGTAGAATCTCCACGTGATTCGTTACAAAATTACTCGGACATTTTCTGTACGTCAATGAAGAGTTCAACTCCCGCCAGTCTCTCTCGGAATTACTAGAGAGATTGTAGGGAAGCAGCATACTCACGCCGTAGTAATTTCACATCAGTCTTTCCATTGTGTGCCAGCCAGTCCGCTGTAACTAGCTCTGACATCATAAATGTTGCACAATACTTTAAAAATCAAGTAAATACCCAGAAACGTTTCTAGCATGTCAGGAGTAATACTAAATCAATATATGTTGAATGTCAGTTCAATAACTTTAACCATTTTCGAAATTTGGACGTTTTTCTGCAAAAATCATTGGCGCAAGAGAAAAGAGCTACAGATTTAAAAATTTATACTTAGATTCCTTTTCAATAATAATTTAATAGAAACAGTACTTTGGATCTCACAAATTAAGATTTTAGTTGAAATTCATGATTTTCTGGTTTTTGCCTTAAAAATTAAGGAAGCAAGATAGATTAAGTAGGGTAATAAATAAGGCTAGGATGTTTAGATTTAAGTAGAATGGAGATCCGCTATAACCATAACGATGTGAGAAGTTTCATTTGAATAACTATAAAACTATAGCGATAGCGTATCTCCAAAGGGTTAGTTCAGAGCTCGTCTACTGCGTGCAGTGTAATTAAATTGATTCTCTCGCCCAAAAGATTTAACTTAGCCACGTCAAACTTTTATTATGATTACTTACCTGTGTGCTGAATGCACTTTTAAATTGAGAGCTTCATCGGCCATCAGCAAAAGAAGCTATGATTTATTCAGTGACTTAAAGTGGTGCGTTACTAGCCCAGCGGGTAGTTGGGAAACCGATTTGATCAGGCGTTCCCTTAGCCGTCCGCACCGCGGCTTTATATATAAGAACGCGGCGCGAGGAAGCAAGGCCCCAGTTCTCTCCAGACGCAGAATAGCACACCATATGTGTCGGGAGTCGCGTCGCGTCGCGTCGCGTCGCGTCGCGTCGCGTCGCGTCGCGTCGCGTCGCGTCGCGTCGCGTCGCGTCGCGTCGCGTCGCGTCGGTATCATTGCTAGAAACAGCCTCGGATGCCGTATTAAGTTACTCGAGATATGCGTAACCATGAAATCATTTTCGAGTGAAGTGTTAATTCTGGGATGACTTTAATGATCTATCTTCAGTTTGCATATGTCGTATTTTCACGTGCCGCCGCGGGACAAACATTCTACCGTTATTTAGCGTGGCGTTTGATGAGCATATTCATCAAATTATGGCGAGCATTCATTTAAATATTTAATTTCGACAGTTATAGTGGCATCAGCGCATTAGACTCTGAACTGCTCTGTTAGTTAGATTGTGTGGATTCTTCTTTTTTTTCATCTGTGACTTTCAGAATACAGAGAAAGTTTTTTTTTTTACACGATCGTTTTTGATTATGAATCCCAGACAATCTCCTAATTCCTCAGAGCTATAAGCTGCAGCTATAAGTGTGTTTCTCAGATGAAGTGGGCACTAGGAATTCTAATTACAGGCTTCACGGTTTGCTAATCACTTTCTGGTTGCCAATATTGTAGTTAGAGAGCCAGTGTTGAGAACGGCAAAACAACAGCTTGGAAGTGTTTCTACATTCAAACATTTATACAACAGTAAATTTTCTAACCGCCGCCCCACAAGATGCTGAATTCTTATCGCTCTGATTCATTCTTCTGTTTTGGAATGAATTCCTGATCAAACATGTTTTCCATGCAGCTCGACACTCTAATGCAGGGCAGATCACGGGTCCAAATGTCGACGAATAGGGACTATTGCACGCCCCTTTTGGATAGCGCACAGGGAAGCGCAGTTAAGTGGCTAACGAACACTGTGGTGAGGCATCGAGCTGCGCTGTACGTGCTCTAAGCAGCGCCCTCGAGGCGGACAGAGGAGGGGAGGGGACAAAACCCGGAGGCGGCGGTTCGGTTGCCCCTGGCCCGACCGAGTGTCGTTCTCGGAAGAGAAGCGAGCCGGCAGTCAGCACTCAGCAGACCACGTGCGTTCGGCCGGCTTCTGGCACGTATCTGTCCTCACAAAACGCGCTCCCACGCGCATCCGTCTCGCTTTGTCTGCCCGCTGCAAGAAGATCCACCCCCGCGTTTCCGGAACTGTCGGGGGGGCCGGCCAGGTCTCCACAGCGAGGAATCCGACTGCCAGACTTGCAGGTGCGTACATTACGAAGAAGGTAGAAAGCCGCGAAACAGCAGAAAGCCGCGAAACAGCAGCAGCAGAAAGCCGCGAAACAGCAGAAAGCCGCGAAACAGCAGCAGCAGAAAGCCGCGAAACAGCAGAAAGCCGCGAAACAGCAGAAAGCCGCGAAACAGCAGAAAGCAATACGTCCGCACTCCGATCTCTGGCACACTAGAACCGCTGAGTGCGGCGATAAGAGTCCTGCGATTCCGTGGAAGAATCTACATCTACATCCATACTCCGCAAGCCACCCGACGGTGTGTGGCGGAGGGTACCCTGAGTACCTCTATCGGTTCTCCTTTCTATTCCAGTCTCGTATTGTTCGTGGAAAGGAGGATTGTCGGTATGCCTCTGTGTGGGCTCTAATCTCTCTGATTTTATCCTCATGGTCTCTTCGCGAGATATACGTAGGAGGGAGCAATATACTGCTTGACTTTTCGGTGAAGGTATGTTCTCGAAACTTTAACAAAAGCCCGTACCGAGCTACTGAGCGTCTCTCCCGCAGAGTCTTCCACTGGAGTTTATCTATCATCTCCGTAACGCTTTCGCGATTACTAAATGATCCTGTAACGAAGCGCATTGCTCTCCGTTGGATCTTCTCTATCACTTCTATCAACCCTATCTGGTACGGTTCCCACACTGCTGAGTAGTATTCAAGCAGTGCGCGAACAAGCGTACTGTAACCTACTTCCTTTGTTTTCGGATTGCATTTCCTTAGGATTCTTCCAATGAATGTCAGTCTGGCATCTGCTTTACCGACGATTAGCTTTATATGATCATTCCATTTTAAATCACTCCTAATGCGTACTTCCAGATAATTTATGGAATTAACTGCTTCCAGTTGCTGACCTGCTATATTGCAGCTAAATGATAAGGGATCTATCTTTCTATGTATTCGCAGCACATTACACTTGTCTACATTGACATTCAATTGCCATTCCCTGCACCATGTGTCAGTTCGCTGCAGATCCTCCTGCATTTCAGTACAATTTTCCATTGTTACAACCTCTCGATACACCACAGCATCATCTGCAAAAAGCCTCAGTGAACTTCCGATGTCATCCACAAGGTCATTTATGTATATTGTGAATAGCAACGGTCCTATGACACTACCCTGCGGCACACATGAAATCACTCTTACTTCGGAAGACTTCTCCCCATTGAGAATGACATGCTGCGTTCTGTTATCTAGGAACTCTTCAATCCAATCACACAATTGGTCTGATAGTCCATATTCTCTTACTTTGTTCATTAAACGACTGTGGGGAACTGTATCGAACGCCTTGCGGAAGTCAAGAAACACGGCATCTACCTGGGAACCCGTGTCTATGGCCCTCTGAGTCTCGTGGACGAATAGCGCGAGCTGGGTTTCGCACGACCGTCTTTTTCGAAACCCATGCTGATTCCTACAGAGTAGATTTCTAGTCTCCAGAAAAGTCATTATACCCGAAGATAATACGTGTTCCAAAATTCTGCAACTGATCGACGTTAGAGATATAGGTCTATAGTTCTGCACATCTGTTCGACGTCCCTTCTTGAAAACGGGGATGACCTGTGCCCTTTTCCAATCCTTTGGAACGCTACGCTCTTCTAGAGACCTACGGTACACCGCTGCAAGAAGGGGGGCAAGTTCCTTTGCGTACTCTGTGTAAAATCGAACTGGTATCCCATCAGGTCCAGCGGCCTTTCCTCTTTTGAGCGATTTTAATTGTTTCTCTATCCCTCTGTTGTCTATTTCGATATCTACCATTTTCTCATCTGTGCGACAACCTAGAGAAGGAACTACAGTGCAGTCTTCCTCTGTGAAACAGCTTTGGAAAAAGGCATTTAGTATTTCGGCCTTTAGTCTGTCATCCGCTGTTTTGCAATAGATGGCAGCAGCGCCAAGTGGTAGGTCGTGAGTGTGATATAGAAAGCTTAGCCATTCGTGAACGTAACCCAGCTGCAAAAGGGCACAGGTCATCCCCGATTTTAAGAAGGGAAGTCGAACATATGTGCAGAACTATAGACCTATATCTCTAACGTCGATCAGTTGTAGAATTTTGCAACGCGTATTATGTTCGAGTATGGCTCTGAGCACTATGGGACTTAACTGCTGAGGTCATCAGTCCCCTAGAACTTAGAACTACTTAAACCTAACTAACCTAAGGACATCACACACATCCACGCCCAAGGCAGGATTCCAACCTGCGACCGTAGCGGTCGAGCGGTTCCAGACTGTAGCGCCTAGAACTAGAACCGCTCGGCCACCTCGGCCGGCTGTTCGAGTATAATGACTTTTCTGGAGACTAGAAATCTACTCTGTAGGAATCAGCAAGGGTTTCGAAAAAGACGATCGTGTGAAAGCTCGCGCTATTCGTCCACGAGACTCAGAGGGCCATAGACGCGGGTTCCCAGGTAGATGCCGTGTTCCTTGACTTCCGCAAGGCGTTTGATACAGTTCCCCACAGTCGTTTAATGAACAAAGTAAGAGCATATGGACTATCAGACTAATTGTGTGATTGGATTGAAGAGTTCCTAGATAACAGAATGCAGCATGTCATTCTCAATGGAGAGAAGTCTTTCGAAGTAAGAGTGATTTCATGTGTGCCGCAGGGGAGTGTCGGAGGACCGTTGCTATTCACAATATACATAAATGATCTTGTGGATGACACCGGAAGTTCACTGAGGCTTTTGGGGATGATGCTGTAGTGTATCGAGAGGTTGTAACAATGGAAAATTGTACTGAAATGTAGGAGGATCTGCAGCGAATTGACGCATGGTGCAGGGAACGAAAATTGAATCTCAATGTAGACAAGTGTAACGTGCTGCCAATACGTAGAAAGAAAGATCCATTATCATTTAGCTACAATATAGGAGGTCAGCAACTGGAAGCAGTTAATTCCATAAATTATCTGGGAGTAGTGATCTAAAATGGAATGACCATATAAAATCAATCGTCGGTAAAGCAGATGCCAGACTGAGATTCATTGGAAGAATCGTAAGGAAATGCAGTCCGAAAACAAAGGAAGTAGGTTACAGTACACTTGTTCGCCCACTGCTTGAATACTGCTCAGCAGTGTGGGATCCGTACCAGATAGGGTTGATAGAAGAGATAGAGAAGATCCAACAGAGAGCAGCGCCCTTCGTTACGGGATCATTTAGTAATCGCGAAAGCGTTACGGAGATGATAGATAAACTCCAGTGGAAGACTCTGCAAGAGAGACGCTCAGTAGCTCGGTACGGGCTTTTGTTGAAGTTTCGAGAACATACCTTCACCGAGGAGTCAAGCAGTATATTGCTCCCTCCTACGAGCTGCCCGCATTCACCTCACCTCAGTTGTATAATTATTCATAACAACACACCGTAGCACAGGCACTATCTTTTTTTTTTCTTATCGTCCTCGTTCCTACCGCTTAAGAGTGTGTACAGACTGAGAAACTGGGATGTTATTAACGAAGCGAACAGAGTCACTTCTTACAAGTTGTGGTGGTGTTACAGGCAAGCTACTGCTTCCTCGCGTGAAACTTTCTGAAACTGCACTTACATTTTGCGAGATTTCAACATTCAGACAAGATTAAAGGCAGGCAGAACACAGAGCTATGAAACTCCTAAAAATTCCGCATGCAACTGTCACGTTATGCTTTATTTTATGTACTATAGTACAATTTCGGCCTTTGGACAGTTTCAAGTAGCTAAATAATTTGTTGAATATAAGTGAATATAAGTGTTTTAAGTACATCTGCTGATACCGATCTGCTACTTGTCGCGTTTCAGAAGGAGGGAAGGAAGATTTAGAGTTTAACGACTCGTCGACAACGAGCTCACTAGAGACGGAACGCAAGCTTGATCGGAATAGGAAGGGGAAGGAAATCTGCCGTGTCCTTTCAAAGGAACCATCCCTGCATTTGCCTTCAGCGATTTATGGCAACCACGGAAAAGCTAAACCTGGATGGCCGTACGGCGATTTGAGCCGTCGTCCTCCCGAAAGCGATTCTAGAGCGCTCTGCATTCGGCTTTTTTACACCAACGTCCAGTAATGGAAAGGTGGAAGAAAGGAACAAATGCAGTGGTATCAGGAATCTACCATCGTGCACCCTGCGCCAGCTTCGAAAGCTTATACATATAGGTAAATTACGCACTATTTCACAATAAACAGGTCAGCAGTCACTTTTATAACTTGCTATTTACAGACTTGTTTCAAGAAACTCTTCATATTCACTGGAGATCATCTGGGATTTTAAAACAGGATGTTTCTGCTTCGGGGGTTAACTATTACTACAATCAGGCGAAATGAAATGTTTTTTTTAATGGTGTACGCATTAGAAACGTAGCACATTTGGTTATGTTTTTCCTGAAGTCTTTACAGAGAAACAGCGCGTGTTATTGTAATGGCAGGCTGGCGTGCAATGATAACCACCTTTCTGAAAGATGAATTGCCCACATTATTATTCGGCATAACGATATACAATGAAAATAAGGAAAAATATGATAATTTACTGATGTTATCTTGGCCATGATGGATCTCTTTTGCTTGCTGAGCATAAAGTACTTGTTGAGTAGTCTGTAACAATGAAGTCGTTTTAAAAAGAAAAATACTGTTCACAGTTGCACCAGCCGAGACGGGGCAGTGGTTGGGATAAACTGGGTCTCATTTAGGGGGAGCTGGTTTGAAATCGGCGTCAACTTATCCACGTGAAGACTTCCATGGTTTTCCTGCACCGTTTTGGAGAACGATGAGGTCACAAGCTGATCTTCTTTCCATTTTTACCAAACCGAAGTACAGGGTCATCTGAAATGATCTCGTTATCGACTGGACGTCATAAATCTTAAATACCATCTTCTGTACAATGCAGTGCAATGGTTTGCGTTATCTCTCTCTCTCTCTCTCTCTCTCTCTCTCTCTCTGTGTGTGTGTATGTGTATGTGTATGTGTGTCGCACGCGCTTTTATATATATATATATTTTAATTGTCTAGCACGCCATAATATACGCAGCTCATTTATCAAGAACATGTGAAACAACCCGAGAGACCACATACGGACAGTCCAGATCACTCAGTCGTCGTCTATTAGTTTTTTGTACGTTGGGAGCGAGATAATCAGTATCTATGGAATGAAAGTACAAATTAATACCCATAATCCTACGGTTTAAAATATTCGTTGGACGTAGCTAAAGCCTTGAGCTGGACCTTCGCATCACTATTACTCACTTGTGACACGTTTCGTTCACCACGGTTAGATTCTTTTTCGCTTTAGCTTCAGCCTAATATTGCCCGGAGATGAAGTTTTGGTAATCTCGTCTGGGCCCAAACAAGACTCAGCTACAGCCCGTTATACACGAGCGACAAATTGTCCACATCGTTGACAACGAAAGAAATAGGAGAAGTATCGCAGGAAGATTTCAAAATCAATTTTCCCAAGAAAATATGTATCTACTGATGTGGCGACAAGAGCAGCAGGCGCCACATAACAAACATCACAGCGGCTGTACTAAAGTCGGAGCGAGGGGCGGAAATTTAGACCGACTAGCTCTCTAGCAGATCAACAGAGGGCGACCAGCAGCAGATCCAAGGCGCGACCGAAACACCGACCAGCGCGTGCAGGCCGAAATACTTCTTACTTCCCCCGTAAGTTTGGGCCAATCAACTTCATGTGTATATAGTTAATTGTGTATTGTGTTGACTGAAGTATTCAAGCCGTGATCTCACTCTACAGAGATATTAGTTTCTGTTGAGCCAGATTTGAATTTCATATTACAATAATCAATAAGTACCACTTTCATTCTTATAACTTGTGTGTAGTATACTACGCAAACTATACTGGATTCAAGTACAGGGTGATTCAAAAAGAATACCACAACTTTAAAAATGTGTATTTAATGAAAGAAACATAATATAACCTTCCGTTATACATCATTACAAAGAGTATTTTAAAAGGTTTTTTTTCACTCAAAAACAAGTTCAGAGATGTTCAATACGGCCCCCTCCAGACACACGAGCAATATCAACCCGATACTCCAACTCGTTCCACACTCTCTCTAGCATATCAGGCGTAACAGTTTGGATAGCTGCTGTTATTTCTCGTTTCAAATCATCAATGATGGCTGGGAGAGGTGGCCGGAACACCATATCCTTAACATACCCCCATAAGAAAAAATCGCAGGGGGTAGGATCAGGGCTTCTTGGAGGCCAGTGATGAAGTGCTCTGTCACGGGCTGCCTGGCCGCCGATCCATCGCCTCGGGTAGTTGACGTTCAGGTAGTTACGGACAGATAAGTGCCAATGTGGTGGCGCTCCATCCTGCTGAAATTGTGAAATTCGCAGCTCTCTGCTAGCTCTGCAGTAGATTTTCCTGGGCTGCGAACAAATGCTTGCTGGATGCGTGCTACATTTTCATCACTCGTTCTCGGCCGTCCAGAACTTATCCCTTTGCACAAACACCCATTCTCTGTAAACTGTTTATACCAACGTTTAATACACCACCTATCAGGAGGTTTAACACCATACTTCGTTCTAAATGCACGCTGAACAACTGTCGTCGATTCACTTCTGCCGTACTCAATAACACAAAAAGCTTTCTGTTGAGCGGTCGCCATCTTAGCATCAACTGACGCTGACGCCTAGTCAACAGCGCCTCAAGCGAACAAATGTACAACTAAATAAAACTTTATAGCTCCCTTAATTCGCCGACAGATAGGGCTTAGCTCTGCCTTTTGTCGTTGCATAGTTTTAAATTCCTAAAATTGTGGTATTCTTTTTGAATCACCCTGTATAATATATCCCATCTGAGCTAAATAGTATATGGAATTGAATGCTTGTCGAGGATAAAAATCGTAATCAGTACAAATGGCAAAACTACGTGCTAGTAGTTTCCAATAACTAAATTGCTAAAAGAACCCCATATCCAAATTAGTAGTGCTCCAGTAGTAGTGATCATTTACCTATGATCATCATTAGCTTTCTACTGTAATGTACAGATATTAAGTGCTACTGTGCCCCAGTTGTTGCCAAAACGTATTAAATACTCCTCCTGTACATTATTTGATAAACTGCGCTATTGCCTTGTACCTTAACAGCAAAACAGTATTTTAGTCTGAAGTAAAGTCAATCTCAATAGTTAACTTATTTGGTACAACTTTGCCTAATTAGGCTGGAGATACTTTTCTTTCACATAATTAAAGTTTAATTTATTACTAATAGAACCTTGGTTCTATTGCCGTTTGTCCTGCTACTGCTTCGCTCCAATGAAAATCTTAGAGAAACAAAACCAGTTCGACACCTTCCCATTGCGCACAACCACGGTCAAATAAATATCCTTTCATCGGAGTAACATTAGCGGTGTATCGTCAAATAAGTAGCAGTCGGTAGCGTTATAACTTGAACCCGAAAGTGTTCCATTGGGTTCAGGTGTGGACTTTGGCCGGGCCAGTACATTTCAGGAATTTTATTGTCAACAAAACATTGCCCGACAGGGGCAGCACTGCCAGGCTGGTACAAACAAAGGTTTCCAAACTGTTCCTCTTACTGCACGCAGTACACAGAACCATCAAATATGTTAATATTCATTCGTACTTTCCTTTTCTTAAGCGCAATAATCGGACCAAAACCTAACCACGAAAGACACCCCGATACTGTACCACCAACTCCATCGTAATTCACTGTTCGCGCACCACATGTGGTTGGTTGGTTGGTTTGGGGAAGGAGACCAGACAGCGTGGTCATCGGTCTCATCGGATTAGGGAAGGACGGGGAAGGAAGTAGGCCGTGCCCTTTCAGAGGAACCATGCCGGCATTTGCCTGGAGTGACTTAGGGAAATCACGTAAAACCTAAATCAGGATGACCGGACGCGGGATAGCACCACATGTGGAATGAACGGTTGTACAGCGATACAGATTCACCAAACCTAAATACAGGGCTATTACAAATGATTGAAGCGATTTCATAAATTCACTGTAGCTCCATTCATTGACATATGGTCACGACACACTACAGATACGTAGAAAAACTCATAAAGTTTTGTTCGGCTGAAGCCGCACTTCAGGTTTCTGCCGCCAGAGCGCTCGAGAGCGCAGTGAGACAAAATGGCGACAGGAGCCGAGAAAGCGTATGTCGTGCTTGAAATGCACTCACATCAGTCAGTCATAACAGTGCAACGACACTTCAGGACCAAGTTCAACAAAGATCCACCAACTGCTAACTCCATTCGGCGATGGTATGCGCAGTTCAAAGCTTCTGGATGCCTCTGTAAGGGGAAATCAACGGGTCGGCCTGCAGTGAGCGAAGAAACGGTTGAACGCGTGCGGGCAAGTTTCACGCGTAGCCCGCGGAAGTCGACGAATAAAGCAAGCAGGGAGCTAAACGTACCACAGCCGACGGTTTGGAAAATCTTACGGAAAAGGCTAAAGCAGAAGCCTTAGCGTTTACAATTGCTACAAGCACTGACACCCGATGACAAAGTCAAACGCTTTGAATTTTCGGCGCGGTTGCAACAGCTCGTGGAAGAGGATGCCTTCAGTGCGAAACTTGTTTTAAGTGATGAAGCAACATTTTTTCTTAATGGTGAAGTGAACAGACACAATGTGCGAATCTGGGCGGTAGAGAATCCTCACGCATTCGTGCAGCAAATTCGCAATTCACCAAAAGTTAACGTGTTTTGTGCAATCTCACGGTTTAAAGTTTACGGCCCCTTTTTCTTTTGCGAAAAAAACGTTACAGGACACGTGTATCTGGACATGCTGGAAAATTGGCTCATGCCACAACTAGAGACCGACAGCGCCGACTTCAGCTTTCAACAGGATGGTGCTCCACCGCACTTCCATCGTGATGTTCGGCATTTCTTAAACGGGAGACTGGAAAACCGATGGATCGTTCGTGGTGGAGATCACGATCAGCAATTCATGTCATGGCCTCCACGACCTCCCGACTTAACCCCATGCGATTTCTTTCTGTAGGGTTATGTGAAAGATTCAGTGTTTGAACCTCCTCTACCAAGAAACGTGTCAGAACTGCGAGCTCGCATCAACGATGCTTTCGAACTCATTGATGGGGACATGCTGCGCCGACTGTGGGAGGAACTTGATTATCGGCTTGATGTCTGCCGAATCACTAAAGAGGCACATATCGAACATTTGTGAATGACTAAAAAAACTTTGAGTTTTTGTATGTGTGTTTGCAAAGCATTGTGAGAATATCTCAAATAATAAAGTTATGGTAGAGCTGTAAAATCGCTTCAATCATTTGTAATAACCCTGTACTTCCGTCTAAATTCACAGGGTACAGCATGATTCTCCACTGCCAAGTCACTCATTTCCAGACGTCCACTTCCTAGCGGTGTCGCTGTTTACGTCACCTCGCTACTCAACCATTCTTCTTACGCGCCGTACTAGCCGGTAAGACAAGGAACTCACAAAAGAAATCGCTTCCCATCATGTCATGTGATTTTTTTTTTTTTTACATCCGCACTCTGCTTGTGAAGTCAAAATGCGAACGAAGTCACAACAACTGCAGTCGATCTGGGTTATGTTTGGATGGTTTTAAACGCCCCGATGGATTTGTCACTCAGGTGACATCCAATGGCTACTTTACGTCCGAAGTTACTAAACTGTCCTGACCGACACATTCTGCTGTTGCACAGGGGTGTGCTTACCCACTGGTACGTGACGCGCATCCACAACGAGTAGTAGTTCTTGTCGGGAGAGTCACCAGTTTAAAACATACCTTAACAGAGCACAAGGTAAGTTGACCTGTTGAGTTCGGCGCGGTCGTGAAAACGAGTAGTGGTTGTTTATTTTGATTTAGAAAATGGTATTTACAAGCGGGAACGTTCATAGCGCAATGAATTGCAGCAACAGCAGGAAAAAGACACCACAGCTGTCTTTTTTAGGTTTCCTAAGGATCCTGAGAGGTATATACCACCATGTTACTAAACTGTATCGTCAGGATTCACTTGCAAACTACATGTGTATTAATGATTAATGTTTCGTTTTAGGAGCAGAAAATGGATAGTTAATAGCAGAGAGGAAGACCTTATGAAAAAAGGTTACCTGTATAATAATACGAGGTGCATTCAAGTTCTAAGGCCTCAGATTTTTTTTCTCCGGACTGGAAACAGATAGAAATATGCGCATTGTTTTAAAATGAGGCCGCGTTCATTGTCAATACCTCCCAGAGATGGCAGCACCGTACGGCAGATGGAATTTTACCGCCAGCGGCGAGAGTGAGAACTGTTTTCAATACTTAAAATGGCGACGTTTTCCTTACATGAACAGCGTTTTCTGAATTTGCGTGGTGTGAAACCAATTGAAATTCATCGACAGTTGAAGGAGACATGTGGTGATGAAGTTATGGATGTGTCGAAAGTGCGTTCGTAGGTGCGACAGTTTAATGAAGGCAGAACATCGTGTGACAACAAACCGAAACAACCTCGGGCTCGCACAAGCCGGTCTGACGACAGGATCGAGAAAGTGGAGAGAATTGTTTTGGGGGATCGCCAAATGACTGTTGAACAGATCGCCCCCAGAGTTGGCATTTCTGTGGGTTCTGTACACACGATCCTGCATAACGACCTGAAAATGCGAAAAGTGTCATCCAGGTGGGTGCCACGAATGCTGACGGACGACCACACGGCTGCCCGTGTAGCATGTTGCCGAGCAATGTTGACGCGCAACGATAGCACGAATGGGACTTTCTTTTCGTCGGTTGTGACAATGGATGAGACGTGGATGCCATTTTTCAATCCAGAAACAAAGCGCCAGTCAGCTCAATGGAAGCACGCAGATTCACCGGCAGCAAAAAAACTTCGGGTAACCGCCAGTGCTGAAAAAATGATGGTGTCCATGTTCTGGGACAGGGAGGGCGTAATCCTTACCCATTGCGTTCCAAAGGGCACTACGAACATGTTTTGAAGAACAAATTCCTTCCTGCACTGCAACAAAAACGTCCGGGAAGGGCTGCGCGTGTGCTGTTTCACCGAGACAACACACCCGCACATCGAGCTAACGTTACGCAACAGTTTCTTCGTGATAACAACTTTGAAGTGATCCCTCATGCTCGCTACTCACCTGACCTGGCTCCTAGTGACTTTTCGGTTTTTCCAACAATGAAAGACACTCTCCGTGGCCGCACATTCACCAGCCGTGCTGCTATTGCCTCACCGATTTTCCAGCGGTCAAAACGGACTCCTAAAGAAGCCTTCGCAGCTGCCATGGAATCGTGGCGTCAGTGTTGTGAAAAATGTGTACGTCTGCAGGGCGATTACGTCGAGAAGTAACGCCAGTTTCACCGATTTCGGGTGAGTAGTTAATTAGAAAAAAAAAATCGGAGGCCTTAGAACTTGAATGCACCTCGTAGTGTGAGGCTCGTTGCAGGTAATCAATGATAGCGAGAAATTAGACTGTGGCACGAGTGTTGCCGGCAGCGGCAGAGCAGGAGTGGATGCAGGCGGCGAGCTAAGCGGGACTGCGGCAGACATTCCGGCAGGCGGCGCGGCGCGGCGGTATCTCGGGACCCATCGGCTTGCAGGGACCGCCAGCCGTGTGAAGCGCGCCGCAGGTAGAAGCCCTGGCTGGCTGGCTGGCTGGCTGGCTGCCGGCAGCGACTCCCCAGGCCCTCCAGCCGGCACGCCTCCTCCTGCCTGCCTCCTCCTTCCCACTCAACTAATCCGGAGGCAACGCCCTGCAGCCATCTAACCGTGCCATCTACACGGGTGACACGGCAATGCTGGCGCACGACTAGAAACCGGCCAACACCGACTCGCCCCTACAGACACCACTCAGGAAAGAGAGACGGGAACACTACGGTCCGATTAAAATTACCCGATTGTTGACGTTTGTCACTCGGCGCTACAGCGTTGCCGCGTCCGCTGCCGGCTACCGTTCGGTTATAGGCGGGTCACTTCACAAATGCTCTTAATTTGTAAGGCGGGGCAGTGTTGGAAGCAGCCGCAGCGAGGTATGGGGGGAATGGCGCAACTGTTTTTAAGTGACTAATGGCTGAGCGGCGGCAGACGACGTGTTTTGTAGCACTGGATTAAAAACTCATGCCTTAACCTTACCACAATCTCTTGTTGGTCCATGTAATATTTCTGGCCTATTCAGTCATCACATTAGGCTCCTGGAAGCTATTCCCAGGGCAGTGGAGGTGCAAGAAGCATAGAGATGACGCAATGTGGGATGAGGTACCAGTGACAGATGTTAGATTCGGTACCATTCACGTGAGAAAGACCGCCTGCCCTGTGATTGGCTGCTGTGTTCGGCGGTAGGGCGCCAAAACGTTAAACTTTAGTTGCTATTTGTGGTGTCACCGCCAGACACCACACTTGCTAGGTGGTAGCCCTTAAATCGGCTGCGGTCCGTTAGTATACGTCGGACCCGCGTGTCGCCACTATCAGTGATTGCAGACCGAGCGCCGCCACACGGCAGGTCTAGAGACACTTCCCAGCACTCGCCCCAGTTGTACAGCCGACTTTGCTAGCGATGGTTCACTGACAAATTACGCTCTCATTTGCCGAGACGATAGTTAGCATAGCCTTCAGCTACGTCATTAGCTACGACCTAGCAAGGCGCAATTATCATTTGCTATTTGTCTTGTGATGCATGTACCGTCAAGAGCTATGTTCACCACTTATGGATTAAAGTTAAGTATTCTAGCAGCTTCGTACTTTATTTGCTAGTCTCAATTACTTTACCTGTTCCAGACCTCACGCTAGCGTGAGCTTAAACGCGTGCCTTTCGGCTTCCTCTCATAGTGACTTGGCTGTCTTGCCAAGTCACAACACTATTATTAATTAAACCTGTCATCCAAATTACTTCATTTTTTTCAATAAACATCTCTCAACAGCCAGCTATCAATCAGTCATTTCATAATTATTAAAATCAAAGTATTACTAAAACAAAAGACTGACGATATTACCGCCGGTGCACTTCGGTGGCGTTCGGGTCACGCGTTGCTGGCTTGGCGCGCGAAGTGTCTCGGGGCAGTCCGGCTCTCCAGTTCTGACCGTTCCAGTACACAGACATGTTGTCTGTCGTAGCAGTATTTGTTTCGTGCAATTTTATTCACTTCAGTTCCGATCGTCGCTAGGTACAGACATGTCGTCTAATAGTAGTATTTGATTCGTGTAATTTTATTCTCCAGTTCTGACGGTTCCAGTAGACAGACATGTTATCTGTGGCAGGATGTATTCCGTGTTATTTTAGCCAGATATTATGACTGTGGAAAGATCTGTTCAATACGTTGTGATCAAGAATAGTTTCTCGTGTCTATATCAATAAAAACGCGAGTGTCATACCAAATGAGTTATAGTCTATTCGTAGCAGCAGTTCCTTGCGAAGTTAATTTCAGCCTCAAGAAAAAGAATCCACGACCTGCGTGCTGTTTTCTGCGCTGGGGACATCGTCATCATGAAGACAGCAGGTTAGTGAAGTGTACAAGAACTTACGTATTCCACACAGGGCGGTGGAAACACCTAGGCACCTCACGTGTACTGCATGCACAGTACAAATGTGCTCAGTGACACGTCATCTGCAGTAATGCAGAGGAGGTAAAGAAGGATGAAAGTATTAACACTATCTCACTTTTATTCCCTTTTTCTTGCCGTATCCATCATGCCCAGGACACATCGGCTGGTAAGTAATTTTCCATGTAAATAAACCTCACCAACAGCCGTACACTTTAAGATATTTTATTTTATTCCGAAAGCAGCCAGTTTCGGCATTTCATTTAGCCATCTTCAGGCCCCATACGTTTTCCAATCGTTATACAATTGGTTCAAATGAAGACGAAGACGTGACAATGACGCCCACGTTGCCGTCACGTCTTCGTATGAAGCAACTGTATAACGATTGGAATTCAGGATACCCAGTGATTTATGGCGCTATAAGGCACGTTCGTTTATCTGGATAAAAGCGTATGGGGCCTGAAGATGGCAAAATGAAATGCCTAAACTGGTTGCTTTCAGAATAAAATACAATATCTTAAAGTATACGGATGTTGGTGAGACATACTGACCTTGTCACGTGCAATGTATCCCAAGAAACGGCAATCAACAGTCTGCGGCAGAACTAAAATCACGATCGCTCTATACGCGGCGTTTAAGACTGACCTCCACGAGCGAACTCGAGACAAAGACTGGATCTGTCCTAACATTGGCTACACGAGCCGCCGCGTTACCAACCGATGAGCGGTCCTGGTTGGTTGGCCCTTGGTTGCAGATTACTGGCGACGCATGCAGATTCCGAATGAGAAAAGAATGACGGGACGAAAAATAAGAGCAAATGAGAAAGTCAATACGATGATGAAAATGACGCGGCAAAATATTAGAAATTAAAAAAATACATTCAAATCAAATGACTGAGCCTTTTCATTAGATTTAGAAATCACAAAATTTCGTTGTATTTGACAAGATTCGAACCTACGCGATCTTCCACACCTCAAGTTTGTATGCTAACCACTACGCTATGCCATTACGCTGTGAAAGGTTGCTACACTGGGTGTTTCAGACGTGATGGTCAGTATTCAGGGATATGGTTCAAATGGTTGAAATGGCTCTGAGCACTATGGGACTTAACATCTGTGGTCATCAGTCCCCTAGAACTTAGAACTACTTAAACCTAATTAACCTAAGGACATCACACACATCCATGCCCGAGGCAGGAGTCGAACCTGCGACCGTAGCGGTCGCGCGGTTCCAGACTGCAGCGCTTAGAACCGCTCGGCCACTCCGGCCGGCTCAGGGATATGGCAGGAATGATCGAACGAAACAAGAAAATCAAGTAAACGGGGGGGCTCTAAAACGCATACATTAACAGCCATGAGTATTTCTTTATCTTCGATACTGTGAAACAAACCTCTTCTACTGCAAGCTCTTTGTTTTCCACATTTTGTGAAGTGGTAGTATGGAGCAACACAAGAAAAAAAAAGTCCAGTAAAAGTGTGTTCTACAGTGCATACCTTAAGAGCGATGAGCATTTCGATATTTTGAAACATAAATCTTCCAACGAATAAATGCTCATAACTTTTAAGGTATGCTGCGCGGGATTAGCCGAGGGGTCCAAGGCGCTGCAGTCATGGACTGTGCGGCTGGTCCCGGCGGAGGTTCGAGTCCTCCCTCGGGCATGGGTGTGTGTATTTGTCCTTAGGATAATTTAGGTTAAGCAGTCTGTAAGCTTAGGGACTGATGACCTAAGCAGTTAAGTCTCATAAGATTTCACACACATTTGAACATTTTTTTAAGGTATGCCTTTTAGAGCACATGTTTACTGGGGATTTTTTCCTTATGTTGGTCCATACTACCACCTCCCAAAATAAGGAAAGCAAAGAGATTGCAATAGAAGAGATTTGTTTCACTGTATCAAAGATCAAGAATTGCTCAGGGCTCTTAAGGTATGTGTTTCAGAGCCCATGTTTACCTGACTTTCTTGTTTCGAATGATCATTCCTGTCATATTCCTGAATACTATCACTTCTGAAACACCCTGTATTTATGGCTCACATGCACCAGGTGCAGCTGTTAATTGCAGCCTTCAAATTTCGGCTTATCTAACATGGGCCGATTCTGCGATTATAATAACTGTATAAGTGATAGTGAATCGCGTCTTGTGAGGAAGGATCCAGTATTGTTTGGTTACTGTAGTGTATGAAAGTATGGATTTTGTTAGCATCGTGTGTGTGTGTGTGTGTGTGTGTGTGTGTGTGTGTAGCAGTGCCCCGTACCTTTTGTGTGATTATTGACGACGCAGCGCTTCTGCCTGTCTGTAACTCGTCTCCTATATTCCTAAATAATTCGTAAATTACAACAACAAAGTTATACATTACGGTACCGTTCGTGGACGCTGAACGGTGTACGCAAAGAACAAGACGCCGAGATTTCGAGAACGGATTGAACTTTAACAAGAAAGGGTGAGCGCAATGGATGAAAAGAACTGCAGCTATCTACTGAATGAGTGACCACTCTAAAAGGAAGAGACCGACCCAAACGGAATGCTGAACTGCCGTTTCTTAGAAGTCGTTCTTCGCTTCTTCTGTTCAATTTAGCGCACTGTTCCTTTGAGAACGACTTGTCCCTATTCAGGACTATCGAGTCTTGCTTGGAAGAATGTCGACTTGAAACAAAACGACGACAAAGGCCAGGCAGTCCTGCTTGTACGCGCACAACGACAGCTGCGCACACACCAACATTGTAGGCAAATTCCTCTACTTACACGACCAATTCACTTTTCCATAAAGACGAAATACCTAAGTGCATGTGACTGGATCTGAAGCTCACTTTGGAGGAGGAGGAGGAGGAGGAGGAGGAGGAGGAAAGAGGGGGGAATGAAATGCAACAAATGGCAAACAGAGCACACGTGGGGCTCAAACAACTTTATCCAGTTTTCATAAAATTCTTCTTGGTTAGGACTAATGCTGTCAGATGTACAAACAATGTTTCGCGGCCATGTTTGCAAGTGGGCTTCGTGAGGGTGTGGATTTGAAACAATAGGTTTCCAGAATGAGGAGAGCTTCTGTAAAGTTTGGAAGGTAGGAGACGAGGTACTGGCAGAAGTAAAGCTGTGAGTGCCGGGCGTGAGTCGTGCTTCGGTAGCTTAGTTGGTAGAGCGCTTGCCCGCGAAAGGCAAAGGTCCCGAGTTCGAGTCTCGGTCGGGCACACAGTTTTAATCTGCCAGGAAGTTTCAATAGAAGGTTTACTTGCACCTATCCCAAAACACTTTCTAGCGCAGAAGATTTAAAAACGTATGGTGATATACTGAACACGACAAAAAGTTATCAAAAGGAATGTAAGGCAACTGGTAACGTTACAAGTTCGCACAGTGGCAAAAGTGGCATTTCGCTTCTACGCACATCCTCTTAAACGAAAACGCGACACCATACAAATCGAGCTTGTTCCTTCCTTCGTTCCGATAGATATGGTTTCCTTTACTGTACCTAAGTTGGAAATACCCTCAGACTTCAAGAAGAATATAATAATTCCAATCTCAAAGAAAGCAGGTGTTGACAGATGTGAAAATTACCGAACTATCAGTTTAATAAGCCACAGCTGCAAAATACTAACACGAATTCTTTACAGACGAATCGAAAAACTGGTAGAAGTCGACCTCTGGGAAGATCAGTTTGGATTCCGCAGAAATGTTGGAACACGTGAGGCAATACTGACCCTACGACTTATCTTAGAAGCTAGATTAAGGAAAGGCAAACCTACGTTTCTAACATTTGTAGACTTAGAGAAAGCGTTTGACAATGTCGACTGGAACACTCTCTTTCAAATTCTGAAGGTGGCAGGGGTAAAATACAGGGAGCGAAAGGCTATTTACAATTTGTACAGAAATCAGGTGGAGTCGAGGGGTATGAAAGGGAAGCAGTGGTTGGGAAGGGAGTGAGACAGGGTTGTGGCCTCTCCCTGATGCTATTCAATCTTTATATCGAGGAAGCAGTGAACGCAACAAAATCCATGGAGAAGTAATAAAAACTTTGAGGTTCGCCGATGACATTGTAATTCTGTCAGAGACAGCAAAGGACTTGGAAGAGCAGTTGAACGGAATGGACAGTGTCTTGAAAGGAGGATATAAGATGAACATCAACAAAAGCAAAACGAGGATGTAGTCGAATTAAATCAAGTGATGCTGAGGCAATTAGATTAGGAAATGAGACACTTAAAGCAGTAAAGGCGTTTTCCTATTTGGGGAGCAAAATAACTGATGATGGTCGAAGTAGAGAGGATATAAAACGTAGACTGGCAATGGCAAGGAAAGCGTTTCTCAAGAAGAGAAATTTGTTGACATCGAGTGTAGGTTTAAGTGTCAGGAAGTCGTTTCTGAAAGTATTTGTATCGAGTGTAGTCGTGTGTGGAAGTGAAACATGGACGATAAATAGTTTGGACAAGAAGAGAATAGAAGCTTTCGAAATGTGGTGCTACAGAAGAATGCTGAAGATTAGATGGGTAGATCACGTAACTACTGAGGAGGTACTGAATAGGGTTGGGGAGAAGAGGAGTTTCTGGCTCAACTTGACTAGAAGAAGGGATCGGTTGGTAGGACATGTTCTGAGGCATCAAGGGATCACCAATTTAGTATTGGAGGGAAGCGTGGAGGGTAGAAATCGTAGAGGGAGACCAAGAGATGAATACACTAAGCAGATTCAGAAGGATGTAGGTTGCAGTAGTTACTGGGAGGTGAAGAAGCTTGCACAGGATAGAGTAGCATGGAGAGCTGCATCAAACCAGTCTCTGGACTGAAGACCACAACAACAACAACAAGTTGAAGTTAACCTTTATTGAGAAGTCCATATAGGCCTATGTTTATTTTAACTGAATGACATCGTATTTAAATACCCTACTGGTTGCTGCGAAACTAAATTTAATATATGCCAGATACTACGGCGGTTTTACATTTTAGCTAACATGCAGACCTCACTTATTTTTCCTCTTAGACTACAGCTCCTAATCTGAAGCGATTCAATTACAGAATGCCACTATCTTCAGTATGGAACATCAATTTAGTAGGGTAATAAAAACATATGAGAACAAAAAAAACGTTGGAAGTCGATAACATAGGAGGTGTGTCTACGGGGTGCAGAGGGGTGGGGCAAAAGTCCGTGGCCTAGGCCGCCGCCGTCCCAAACAGGTCCCCGTCACCAGACGAAACGTCTATATAACGGCAGGTCGCTGAACGGCGACAATCATGTGTGAGATGGCGTTCGTCTTGTTCAGCGACAATCAGGTATGACACAACGTTCGTCTTACAAAAATTCGGAATATACAGACCCACAGATATTACGCGCGCTATGACAACAGAGTTGATTAATAGCCCCAGTGAAATTGAAGGGGTCCTCTGAAGGAAGTGTTACCCCTCAGTTTAATAAGGACTAGTCTGTCCACGTATCTGCTGCGCTTTCAACTGCACCGCATGCTGGAAATAAGTAGTTTCAATGTACGCTAGAAAATGCTATGTACTATGTAAATTGCTTTGTGTCCTTATATTTGCATTTAGCCGTACATATAAGATGGGTTAACGCGAAAGGCACTCTTGTAAGTTACCACTACGCCGTCCCTTCATGACGGATGTTCTTGTCAAAGGTTGCGTCGTAAATTTTACACACTGCTCAAACGTGAAATGTTAAGTTCAAATGGTTCCAAGCACTATAGGACTTAACATGTGCCGGCCGCGGTGGCCGAGCGGTTCTAGGTGCTTCAGTCCGGAACCACGCGACTGCTACGGTCGCAGGATCGAATCCTGCCTCGGGCATGGACGTGTGTCTTGTTCTTAGGTTTAAGTAGTTCTAAGTTCTAGGGGACTGATGGCCTCAGATGTTAAGTCCCATAGTGCTCAAAGCCATTTTGAACTTAACATGTGAGGTCATCAGTCCCCTAGACTTAGAACTACTTAAACCTAACTAACCTAAGGACATCACACACATCCATGTCCGAGGCAGGATTCGAACCTGTGACCGTAGCAGCAGCGCGGTTCCGGACTGAAGCGCCTAGAACCGCTCGGCCACAGCGGCCGGTGAAATATTAGGCAAAATGTCATCAAAACATTCCGAAATATCAACATTTATACAACGGACAAAATATGTACATGGATGTGTGTGTTGTCTTCAGCGTTGTTGTTGTTGTTGTTGTGGTCTTCAGTCCTGAGACTCGTTTGATGCAGCTCTCCATGCTACTCTATCCTGTGCAAGCTTCTTCATCTCCCAATACCTACTGCAACCTACATCCTTCTGAATCTGCTTAGTGTATTCATCTCTTGGTCTCCCTGTACGATTTTTACCCTCCACGGTGCCCTCCAATGCTAAATTTGTGATCCCTCGATGCCTCAAAACATGTCTTCCCAACCGATCCCTTCTTCTAGTCAAGTTGTGTCACAAACTTCTCTTCTCCCCAATTCTATTCAATACCTCCTCATTAGTTACGTGATCTACCCACCTTATCTTCAGCATTCTTCTGTAGCACCACATTTCGAAAGCTTCTATTCTCTTCTTGTCCAAACTAGTTATCGTCCATGTTTCACTTCCATACATGGCTACACTCCACACAAATACTTTCAGAAACGACTTCCTGACACTTAAATCTATACTCCATGTTAACAAATTTCTCTTCTTGAGAAACGCTTTCCTTGCCATTGGCAGTCTACATTTTATATCCTCTCTACTTCGACCATCATCAGTTATTTTGCTCCCCAAATAGCAAATCTCCTTTACTACTTTAAGTGTCTCATTTCCTAATCTAATCCCCTCAGCATCACCCGATTTAATTTGACTACATTCCATTATCCTCGTTTTGCTTTTGTTGATGTTCATCTTATATCCTCCTTTCAAGACACTGTCCATTCCGTTCAACTGCTCTTCCAAGTCCTTTGCTGTCTCTGAAAGAATTACAATGTCATCGGCGAACCTCAAAGTTTTTACTTCTTCTCCATGAATTTTAATACCTACTCCGAATTTTTCTTTTGTTTCCTTTACTACTTGCTCAATATACAGATTGAACAACATCGGGGAGAGGCTACAACCCTGTCTTACTCCCTTCCCAACCACTGCTTCCCTTTCATGTCCCTCGACTCTTAACTGCCATCTGGTTTCTGTACAAATTGTAAATAGTCTTTCACTCCCTGTATTTTACCCCTGCCAGCTTCAGAATTTGAAAGAGAGTATTCCAGTTAACGTTGTCAAAAGCTTTCTCTAAGTCTACAAATGCTAGAAACGTAGGTTTGCCTTTCCTTAATCTTTCTTCTAAGATAAGTCGTAAGGTCAGTATTGCCTCACGTGTTACAACATTTCTATGGAATCCAAACTGATCTTCCCCGAGGTGGGCTTCTACCAGTGTTTCCATTCGTCTGTAAAGAATTCGCGTTACTATTTTGCAGCTGTGACTTATTACACTGATAGTTCGGTAATTTTCACATCTGTCAACACCTGCTTTCTTTGGGATTGGAATTATTATATTCTTCTTGAAGTCTGAGGGTATTTCGCCTGTCTCATACATCGTGCTCACCAGACGGTAGAGTTTTGTCATGACTGGCTCTCCCGAGACCATCAGTAGTTCTAATGGAATGTTGTCTACTCCCGGGACGTTAAGTTAGTTTAAGTAGTGTGTAGGTCTAGCGACCGATGACTTCAGCAGTTTGGTCGCTTAGGAATTCACACACATTTGAACATAAACACATCAAACAAATTCGTAATGCAATACATAGCGCCTTTCTACTTCATCCACAAACTTTACTGTTCGGGCTACCACAAACCGACAGTAGTTATGGTCGGATCACAATTATACGGAATTAGAAGAAGGAAGTTTTCTCCATTTTATTTATAAAGCAACGGTGAGTGTCTCACATACGCCAGTCATCAGTAAATGCCGCAGCATGGGTAGAAGGATGATATCAAAACTGATTTTGATAAAAGTTCCACTAGAGGAAGACAGAAATATTAGGGTTTCATACCGCTGACAGAGACGGAGCTTAAGCGACGTCCGGTCTCGAGGTCTCGCGATAAGGCCCTTGCCTGTAATCTGAGCGGTCCTGGGATCGAATCTAGGTCGGACCGAGGAAAGTTTCAGTTTTCCTGGAATCTAGCCTTCACCTCTCAACGCTGTGAGGAGACGTTAGAAACGACACGTTATTCGAATCCACGAAAACTGTAGGTCCCGTTCCCCCGGCTGAACAACTGGGTTTGGTAAGGGATACGCAAGTTGCAGATGTGGCGTCTAACTGAAGGACTTGCAAACAGACACTGAACCACGCGAAATTATTGCTACCTCAGACGTACTACTCACCAGTTTCACATTCCCGCCACGAAAACTTCACGGCACTGCAGTTTCTTGTCCGGAAACTGATAGCAGCAGAGAGAATCGTGCCGTGTGTGCGCGCTACCGACTGAACGCGCGAGCGTACAGCGCAGGGGGCGGGAGCAGGGAGTCCTCTGCTGTGAAGCGTGCGTGCGTGCGCGCGGCAGCTTTTTGCTTTGCGGCGCCACGGCTGGGCTCGCCTCATTCGTCACACACACGTGCCACTGTGGACGCGACCCGCGCGCCAGGCAAGTCGCCGCCTGGGGGTCTCTGAGGTTCGCTGAGCCTCGAGCGTCACATCCGCATCAATGGAACCGCGTCCCACATTTTCAAGTCGTCGGCTCGCAGCTAGCTGCGATACGATACCTACTTTACGGCTCATAAGATGGGATGATTGGCATGCGTGGTGGATGCCAGCCTCATTTGTCCTGTTTACTCTTTGATCCATATATAATATGAACAACCTGTCTCCACTGTTGTTTAAATTATATATGGATCATATGTTGAAAACAATAGACTGGCTGGGTGAGATTAAGATGTGTGAACACAAAATAAGCGGTCTTGCATATGCGGATGACTTAGTTGTGATGGCAGATTCGATTGAAAGTTTGCAAAGTAATATTTCAGAGCTAGATCAGAAATGTAAGGACTATGGTATGAAGATTAGCATCTCCGAAACGAAAGTAATGCCAGTGGGAAAGAGATATAAATGGATTGAGTGCCAAATAGGAGGAACAAAGTTAGAACAGGTGGACGGTTTCAAGTACTTAGCATGCATATTCTCACAGGATGGCAACATAGTGAAAGAACTGGAAGCGAGGTGTAGCAAAGCTAATGCTGTGAGTGCTCAGCTACGATCTACTCTCTTCTGCAAGAAGGAAGTCAGTACCAAAAGCTATCTGTGCACCGTTCAATCTTTCGACCAACTTTGTTGTATGGGAGCGAAAGCTGGGTGGATTCAGGTTGCCTTATCAATAAGGTTGAGGTAACGGATATGAAAGTAGCTAGGATGATTGTAGGTACTAGTAGATGGGAACAATGGCAGGAGGGTGTCCACAATGAGGAAATCAAAGAAAAACTGGGAATGAACTCTATAGATGTAGCAGTCAGAGCGAACAGGCTTAGATGGTGGGGTCATGTTACACGCATGGGAGAAGCAAGGTTACCAAAGAGACTCATGGGTTCAGCAGTAGAGGGTAGGAGGAGTCGGGGCAGACCGAGGAGAAGTTACCTGGATTCGGTTAAGAATGATTTTGAAGTAATAGGTTTAACATCAGAAGAGGCACCCATGTTAGCACTGAATAGGGGATTATGGAGGAACTGTATAAGGGGGGCTATGCTCCAGACTGAACGCTGAAAGGCATAATCAGTCTTAAATTATGATGATGATCATGATGATGACTCTTACTTCAAAAGGCTTATTGTCATGTTTATAAAACACGGCACTGCTTCTCCAATATGACAATTCACACATAAATTCATTGAAAAATGTTCAGCACGGTATATCGGGTCATCACGGAAAGACTATGAGACTACTTCAGTCACGAAAAAATACTCTGTAATTTTAATTTTTTACGATAAAAAAGAAAAATCCTCTATCTTAGGGTACTGACATTGTCAAAACATTTTCATCAGTATTATTTTAAGGTGGTGGTAATCACAAATTTTCAATGTTCATAAAGAACCACGATAGGTAGTAATTGTGTTACTTTAATTAACTGGCCAGGTTCGGTAAAACAATAGACCGTCCTTAGGAATAAAAAACGTCATTAATTACAGGCTATACGCCCAAACACGATCATTTGCAGCTAGGTAACGTTATACAATTGGCTGCATCACAACTGTAGAATGTAAGAAGGTAGATTCTAGCCGTATGCTTAGCCTTGTTATACAGGGCTATTAGAAATGATTGAAGCGATTTCATAAATTCACTGTAGCTCCATTCATTGACATATGGTCACGACACACTACAGATACGTAGAAAAACTCATAAAGTTTTGTTCGGCTGAAGCCGCACTTCAGGTTTCTGCCGCCAGAGCGCTCGAGAGCGCAGTGAGACAAAATGGCGACAGGAGCCGAGAAAGCGTATGTCGTGCTTGAAATGCACTCACATCTGTCAGTCGTAACAGTGCAACGACACTTCAGGACGAAGTTCAACAAAGATCCACCAACTGCTAACTCCATTCGGCGATGGTATGCGCAGTTTAAAGCTTCTGGGTGCCTCTGTGAGGGGAAATCAACGGGTCGGCCTGCAGTGAGCGAAGAAACGGTTGAACGCGTGCGGGCAAGTTTCACGCGTTGCCGGCGGAAGTCGACGAATAAAGCAAGCAGGGAGCTAAACGTACCACAGCCGACGGTTTGGAAAATCTTACGGAAAAGGCTAAAGCAGAAGCCTTACCGTTTACAATTGCTACAAGCCCTGACACCCGATGACAAAGTCAAACGCTTTGAATTTTCGGCGCGGTTGCAACAGCTCATGGAACAGGATGCGTTCATTGCGAAACTTGTTTTCAGTGATGAAGCAACATTTTTTCTTAATGGTGAAGTGAACAGACACAATGTGCGAATCTGGGCGGTAGAGAATCCTCACGCATTCGTGCAGCAAATTCGCAATCCACCAAAAGTTAACGCGTTTTGTGCAATCTCACGGTTTAAAGTTTACGGCCCCTTTTCCTTCTGCGAAAAAAAACGTTACAGGACACGTGTATCTGGACATGCTGGAAAATTGGCTCATGCCACAACTGGAGACCGACAGCGCCGACTTCAGCTTTCAACAGGATGGTGCTCCACCGCACTTCCCTCATGATGTTCGGCATTTCTTAAACAGGAGATTGGAAAACCGATGGATCGGTCGTGGTGGAGATCATGATCAGCAATTCATGTCAGGGCCTCCACGCTCTCCCGACTTAACCCCATGCGATTTCGTTCTGTGGGGTTATGTGAAAGATTCAGTGTTTAAACCTCCTCTACCAAGAAACGTGCCAGAACTGCGAGCTCGCATCAACGATGCTTTCGAACTCATTGATGGGGACATGCTGCGCCGAGTGTGGGAGGAACTTGATTATCGGTTTGATGTCTGCCGAATCACTAAAGGGGCACATACCGAACATTTGTGAATGCCTAAAAAAACTTTTTGAGTTTTTGTATGTGTGTGCAAAGCATTGTGAAAATATCTCAAATAATAAAGTTATTGTAGAGCTGTGAAATCGCTTCAATCATTTGTAATAACCCTGTACATCTGGTACTTTCATGCATTCTACGATTCTGACGCACTTTCCTCGTACAAACAGAAACAAATGACAACGACTTGACACATGAAAAGGGTATCAGTAAATAATTCGGCACTGCTAACTCTACACTAGAGTCCACAAACAGAACGGAGCGCCGTCTTCAGTCCCTGTTGTACTTATGACATCAGATATACTACAACAAAAGCTGCGAGAACTGGTACGTTCGCAACTAACAGGGTTGACTATGGGGCTCAGAGGAATCCCGACTTTGTAGAGGACGTCCTTCGTCACGTGTGATGGAATGCTAATCCAAAGGGCCCGGGTTCGATTCCCGGCTGGGTCGGAAATTTTCTCCGCTCAAGGACTGGGTGTTGTGTTGTCCTAATCATCATCATTTCATCCCCATCGACACGCAAGTCGCCGAAGTGGCGTCAAATCGAAAGACCTGCACCAGGCGAACGGTCTACCCGACGGGAGGCCCTCGTCACACGACATTTCCATTATTTTGTCACGTGTGCTTAGTGCCCGGCACTTAAATGTGACTTGCAGTGTAGTCACCACGTAAACGTGGATGCAGACAGTAACCCGGTGTAAAGCACGCGGAACATTACCGACGCCATGCGTTCTCTTAAAGCGCACAGGTCACTGTCACCAGTATGTGCGTACCGTGAAGTAGTAAATTTAAAATTATTGCAATATTCAAACTTATTTTATATCCAAACGGCACCTTTCAAGACATGGGCTCCTTATCACAACTGTACCTACTAAATCCCATCTACGACTCCTAGAAGTACAGGAAGATGCAGGGTGATTCAGAAAGAAAGAACAGATTTCAACTGTTTATTATAGACAAACTATGAAAGTCGGAAACACATTGCGCAAGTGACTGAATAGAACAAGGTTCAAAGTTAAACATTCGCACTGTCACTGTACCATACACTCAACCTGAGCGTTGCCCGAGATACATCGAAATGGTAGTAGATTTCATTCCATATACCGATTAACAGATCCCTGTTTACTGAATCGACAGCTTCAACAATTCGATTTCTCAGCTCTTGAAGAGTTACTGCCATAGGTGGGGCGCAGACTGTCTTCTGTGCGCCCCACACGAAAGTGACGAGGGAAAGTCCGCTGCACTTGAACAACGAACTGACTTCGCGCAACTTCCAACACACAGAATGATCTCTCTTGTGGTGTAGCCGCACTATATTAAAAACTAACAACAGTACAGCTGTGTAAAAATTTGAACCTTCGTCTAAACCTTTCTGTATCCAGTGACGTGCTATCCAGTAACGAACGCAATGTGTTTCTGTCTTTTATATTAGTAATAAACAACCGAAGTATGTTTTTTGTCTTTCAATCACCACGTATAGGAATAGTGAAACACGGTGTATAACTCTTGCTGTTAAAAGAAACAGAATTACTCCTGTTTTTTTGCATTTTTACTACAATTTCGAATATCCTTTCCATCTGAAATTTTCCTGTATCCATGACATGTGCTGAATAATGGTCTTCCACCGAAACCAGTCGCACATCAAAAAAATAAATAATACAGCGGCTTAATGTGTTACATCGAGATATGTCTACAACGTATCAAAGCTGTGGCTCAACAAAAAATATTTTAAAATAAAATATTTGGATTGTGCGTATTTTGACACGAGACATGTAGTGTTTTCTGATGTTGTTGTTGTGGTCTTCAGTCTTGAGACTGGTTTGATGCAGCTCTCCATGCTACTCTATCCTGTGCAAGCTTCTCATCTCCCAGTACCTACTGCAACCTACATCCTTCTGTATCTGCTTTGTGTATTCATCTCTTGGTCTCCCTCTACGATTTATACCCTCCACGCTGCCCTCCAATACTAAACTAGTGATCCCTTGATGTCTCAGAACATGTCCTACCAACCGATCCCTTCTTCTAGTCAAGTTGTGCCACAAATTCCTCTTCTCCCCAATTCTATTAAATACCTCCGCATTAGTTATGTAGTCTACCCATCTAATCTTCAGAATTCTTCTGTAGCACCACATTTCGTAAGCTTCTATTCTCTAAACTATTTAGCGTCCATGTTTCACTTCCATACATGGCTACACTCCATACAAATACATTCAGAAAAGACTTCCTGACATTAAAATCTACAATTGATGTTCGATGCCTCTTCTTGACAAACGCTTTCCTTGCTATTGCCAGTCTACATTTTATATCCTCTCTACTTCGACCATCATCAGTTATTTTACTCCCTAAGTAGCAAAACTCTTTTACTACTTTAGGTGTCTCATTTCCTAATCTAATTCCCTCAGCATCACCCGACTTAATTAGACTACACTCCATTACCCTCGTTTTGCTTTTGTTGTTGTTCATCTTTTATCCTCCTTTCAAGACACTGTCTATTCCGTTCAACTGCTCTTCCAAGTCCTTTGCTGTCTCTGACAGAACTGCGAAGTCATCGGCGAACCTCGAAGTTTTTATTTCTTCTCCATGGATTTTAATACCTACTCCGAATTTTTCTTTTGTTTCCTTTACTGTTTGCTCAATATACAGATTGAATACCATCGGGGACAGGCTACAACCCTGTCTCACTCCCTTCCGAACCACTGCTTCCCTTTCATGTCCCTCGACTGTTGTAACTGCCATCTGGTTTCTGTACAAATTGTAAATAGCCTTTCGCTCCCTGTATTTTACTCCTGCCACCTTCAGAATTTGAAAGAGAATATTCCAGTCAACATTGTAAAAAGCTTTCTCTACGTCTACAAATGCTAGAAATGTAAGTTTACCTTTCCTTAATCTATCTTCTAAGATAAGTTTTTCTGACAGAACATTTAAATTAAGCTTTGTGATTTATGACTTATTTTTCCTATTCTTTTGGCGTGTCTATGGGCTTTTCTGAAGACAGTAGACACATACCAGTTTTGTAACTGACGTAGCATTGATACATGCTTAGCGCTGTACATAACGTTTCCTATTCGCGATCATGTTCACTTGCTGTAGAATCGACTGAGTGATCGTGGGAGCTGTGGAGTGTGAGAATAGTGTGTGGTGTTGGGGTGGGTGGGGTGGAAGGGAAGATAGGTTGCACAGTAGCACAACAGTGTCTCCACTGCCTTCGGGTAAGGTTGGGCCGAGCCGTGGCGCAACTCTTAATATTAGACGCCGGCGTGGAAGGAGCGAGGCCGCAGAGGCGGTGCCCAAATTTAAATGGCGTGACGGCGGCGCAGGTAGCGGCCGCTTCTTCCCACCCACATCGCGGGGGCCACTTAGCGCGCCGCAGCAGCTGGAGGACGGACGGGCAGAGGGACCGGTTGCAGCGGCTCAATGAGGCGCGCCGCCCGTCCACGGCCGCGTCGTCGCCGCCGCCACCGCCGCCGCCGCCGCTGCAGCCAGGAACCGGTCGCCCGGCGCGGAGCTTCTTCAATGAGCCGCCGTAAGCGCGGCAGCTGCTCGCCGCAACCGCATTCCAGTCTACATCTACATTTATACTCCGCAGGACACCCAACGGTGTGTGGCGGAGGGCACTTTACGTGACACTGTCATTACCTCCCTTTCCTGTTCCAGTCGCGTATGGTTCGCGGGAAGAACGACTTACGGAAAGCCTCCGTGCGCGCTCGAATCTCTCTAATTTTACATACGTGATCTTCTCGGGACGTATAAGTAGGGGGAAGCAATATATTCGATACCTCATCCAGAAACGCACCCTCTCGAAACCTGGACAGCAAGCTACACCGCGATGCAGAGCGCCTCTCTTGCAGAGTCTGCCACTTGAGTTTGCTAAACATCTCCGTAACGCTATCACGGTTACCAAATAACCCTGTGACGAAACGCGCCGCTCTTCTTTCGATCTTCACTATGTCCTCTGTCAACCCGACCTGGTACGGATCCCACACTGATGAGCAATACTCAAGTATAGGTCGAACGAGTGTTTTGTAAGCCACCTCCTTTGTTGATGGACTACATTTTCTAAGGACATTGCCAATGAATCTCAACCTGGTACCTGCCTTACAAACAATTAATTTTATATGATCATTCCACTCCGAATCGTTCCGTACGCATACTCCCACATATTTTACAGAAGTAACTGCTACAAGTGTTTGTTGCGCTATCATATAATCATACAATAAAGGATCCTCCTTTTTGTGTATTCGGAATACGTTACATTTGTCTATGTTAAGGGTCAGTTGCCACTCCCTGCACGATGGCGCTTCATCTGATCAGAATAGCAATAATTAGCATAACAAACTAAGACAAAGCAAAGATGATGATCTTTACTGGAAATGCTCAATATGTCCACCATCATTCCTCAACAACAGCTGTAGTCGACGAATAATGTTGTGAACAGCACTGTAAAGCATGTCCGGAGTTATCGTGAGGCATTGGCGTCGGATGTTGTCTTTCAGCATCCCTAGAGATGTCGGTCGATCACGATACACTTGCGACTTCAGGTAACCCCAAAGCCAGTAATCGCACGGACTGAGGTCTGGAGACCTGGGAGGCCAAGCATGACGGAAGTGGCGGCTGAGCACACTATCATCACCAAACGACGCGCGCAAGAGATCTTTCATGAGTCTAGCAATACTTAGTTTTTTTTTCTTTTTTGTTCTAATAAAACCTCATGTCATTCCAAACATGTGTGTCAATTTTTACCTCTCTATCAACATTATTCCGTGGTTTATTAAGTTTTCAAATTTATACTGACTTTTTGATCACTCGGTGTATTGTGAAAAGCAATGGTCCCATAACACTCCCCTGTGGCACGCCAGAGGTTACTTTAACGTCTGTAGACGTCTCTCCATTGAGAACAACACGCTGTGTTCTGTTTGCTAAAAACTCTTCAATCCAGCCACACAGCTGGTCTGATATTCCGTAGGCTCTTACTTTGATTATCAGGCGACAGTGCGGAACTGTATCGAACGCCTTCCGGAAGTCAAGAAAAATAGCATCTACCTGGGAGCCTGTATCTAATATTTTCTGGGTCTCATGAAGAAATAAAGCGAGTTGGGTCTCACACGATCGCTGTTTCCGGAATTCATGTTGATTCCTACAGAGTATATTCTGGGTTTCCGCGCTCTTCGGACATTCTACCAATGCTGCACGTGTGTGGAGGTATGATGGACACTGCGCAGCAATCTGACGCAAAGAAGTGTGGCAATTCGACCGCGACACACTAGACGCGTTTTTGACGCCCGTAATGTGGTCCAACTTCTAAGTAGGCACGACGTGGTTAAACTAACAGTAACCATCAACAGAAAAATGGAAAAACTGGTGGAAGGGTACTTCGAGAAACATCAGTTTGGGATGCGGAGACATGTAGGAACACGAGAGACAATATTGACTTTACGACTTTGTAACCCAACAACACAATCTAAATAATACAGCGGCTTAATTTGTTACATGGAGGTATCTCTACATTGTATCAAAGCTGTGGATCAACAAAAAATATTTTAAAATAAAATATTTTAACTGTGCGTATTTTGATACGAGACAGGTAGTGTTTTCTGATAAGCTTTGTGATTTATCACTTAATGTGCTTCATATGTACCTTTTATTATTTTATTAATACTATCATACTTAGCTGTCAAAGAATTAATTCAAACGAACTAATAACAAAATAATATTGTAATTATGATGTAGTAAAAATGTTGGCCTAGTCAGGGCATTCTGCTAGAGGCAAAGAATACGTTCGAAGTAAGGAGTATTGTCGCTGGGCGTGTAACCGCAGAGTCGGGCGGAAGTGTTCGGCCAAGAGGAGTTGCTAGCGACAAGCGATAAAGTGCAGACGCAGTGCGCGGTAATTTAAGTAATAAACTGAGAGATTTTTAATATATGGCCAGGCACTTTATATGGTTGTAAAAGTGCACAGTATATTGTCATCAATGGGAGTTAATATTCAAGAAGAGTACTGAGGGCCTAAACTTCTTAATGGAGCGACGATAAAGAAGAGCCTGTCGTCATACATTGTCGAAGAATAACGCCTCACATGGCACCAGTAGCAACTCACCAAAGTAGAAGCCCACCAGTTCCATCTTTAGATTTCACAAGTAGTGCAGTAGTTTTTCTTAACTGTATAACAGTGTTGAACGCAGCAACTTCTGTAGCTTCGGTGAACTTTACCTCAATCATTTACTTAGCAGGGTCCTATCCTATCACCATTATTCATTCCGAGAATACTACCGGCAAAAGACTAGTAGAATATTGAAAGTGATGAGCTTGTAGAATATTGAAAGTGATGAGCTTATTTAATTTCGGTAACAAAGATAAATAAGTGCAATTTACAAACTGAGAACTATCCAAAACTGTCATTCAACAGCAGTGAACTTCGTTGCTTGGTAGAACAACTACTTAAAGAATAATGCCTAACAGTAAAAGAGTAAAAGCATAATTTAAATGAATACTGACAAAATATTACTTCAGAATAATACATTTCGTGCTTTTTCCGTGCACTGCAAAACCTGCTCACGTTTACAAATTACGTAACAGTGTAGTGTAAAATTATTCTTCACTATATAAACATTATGAACTTTCCACGAATATCTTACTACAACAGAAAACCAGTATTTAAAAACATCTGCATTTCTAAAAATCAGTAAAAATTTGCATTACAAAGAGTGACACAAATATTCATCATTTTGATTTGCTGCTCCTTGTGTTGGCCGTGTCTGCAGTTAAAATTGTTGGATGTGAGGTCCGCCAGTTATGCAAAACACCGTTTTTTCTCAGTACCCAAACATGTTTCGGCACCACAGTGCCATCATCAGTGGGTTTTCGTTTTCATTTATTCCGTAATGTGAACATTTTTGTTAAATGATTATAAAATTATGTGGATGTTCAGTTCAAACAACAGATCGTTTCATTTGGTGTGTCTGAATTTTCCGTATCATTTGTGTGTTATTCACTACAGGTAGCTTGTCATCTGCAATCAAACGATGTTGATGAGAAAGTTTTTTTGCTGGGAGTTAACCTATCTTCTAGAATGTAATTTAGTTTGTCGCGATGTTTTCGCGTCTACATTCGTTTTTACTTATGTTTTCGTGTGACACAAAGCTATTCATACGCGAACTGTATTAAAGAAACAATTTTTACGTGCACGTGTTCAGCACAAATTACTCTGCTGCTTTTCTGATTGACTTTAATTCATGGTATTAAGCGTATTTTTCCATCTGAGCTCCAGTCAGTGCCTTCCCTTCCTTCAATGATTAGTTCGTAATTACAGTTTACAAACCATTAAGAATCACATTTTTACTCACACAGTGAGTTGGCGACCGTTCTTAATTTGCTATCTAAAATTATAACAGATCCAGTTTATTTATTCCGAATTTCACTAACTATTTCTTATTTTTACCTTTTTTTAGTCACAATTCCTTTCCATCGTTATCGTGTGACAGTAGTACTACGCGACGTCGATTCGGTTATAACTGTGTCTGCACTTATCCGAATTTTCGTTATCCTTCGGGCACAGATGTCTTTCCCAAACAAAAGGGAATGTTAGTGCATGCGTCATTTAAAAAGTCTAATTAACCGGAAGTGTAGGTCTCTTACAAATTAATAAAATATATTAGAGGAAAGCAAACGTACGTTCATAGCATTTGTAGATTTAGAGAAAGAGCTTTTTATAATGTTGACTAGAATACTCCGTTTCATCATTCTGAATGTAGCAGGGCAAAATACAGGCGGCAAAAGTTTATCTGCAACTTATACAAAAACCAGACTACAGTTAACAAGAAGGATGGCAAGGAAACAGTAGTTGGCAAGGGAGTGAGGCAAAGTTGTAACATATCCCCGACGTTATTCAATCCATAACATTGAGAAAGCTGTGACGGAAATCAAGGAGGAATCTGAAATTAAATCTCACGGAGAAGGAATAAAAGTTCTGAGGTCTGCCGATGACATTTTAATTCTACTGGAGACGGCGTAAGACTCTGAAGATAACGAATGGAACTGACAGCGTCTCGTAAGCAGGTCATGAGATGAATATGAACACGAGTAAAAAGGGATAACAGAATGCAGTGGAAGAAAATCAGGCGACGCTAATGGCTTTAGATTAGGAATTGAAACACTAAAAATTTCGCTGTTTGAACAACAAAATAGGTGACGACTACCGAAGCAGAGAGGATGTACCATTCAGAAAACGTTACTGGAAAGGTGAAATTTGTAGTCCTTTTTTTGACGTATCTGTCTTGAGCGTAGCTTTGTACAGAAGTGAAACGTGGACGACACACAGATGCGTCAAACGAGTCTTCGTACTGAAGGCCACAACAACACATTAGCATAACAGGTTTTATTATCAACAGGAAAAACCGAGTTCCGCTATATTGTTTTACGAGGGTCAAGAAAGGACGTAAATCATTTTAATTTAGAGACTTTTCTGCACTTTTGCAATGTAGTCTATTTCTTTGCACAATTTTTCCGTACTAAAAATTCCCTTGGACTCGCAACTGTTCTTTCAGCGACCCAAAAATATTGTAATGGAATGGAAGATCGGGGTTTAGAGTTCAGTCGAGACAAGGTCACTAGTGAAGAAGCGCAAGTTCGGGATGGGGGAACGAAATTGGCAGTGTCCTTTGAAAGTATCTCGGCATTTGTCTTAGGCGATTTAAGGAAACCGTGGAAAACGCTAAATCTGGAGGAACAGATCGGGATTCAATCCGAACGCGAATCCAGTGTGCTAACCACTGCGCCACATCGCTCGGCGTAGCTGGATATTGCAGAGGACTTTCGCGACCAAACATGTGATTTTCTAGACACGATGAACGTGAGGCTGTGTACTATCGTGCAACAAGGTAATCTTCCCAGGACGTTTATCGCGCAGCGCACGGCGGAGCTTCGAAACAGTGTGGGTATGGTCTGCCCAGGTTCAAGAAAATCCACCACCAAACATTTTATGTTAGGCTTGATCGTCATGACCATCAGCCGAAACTACACTTTCCTTTAACCAAACTATCTATTATTCTCTCCACTACGCGTTTCGAAGAACTGTAAAGGTTGTCCTATAAAAAGAACGCAGTTTTTGAATGCATAATGACATACAAATTTATTGATGAAAGAAAGCAATTCATTAATGCAGTGTATCCTACCTGTGATTACGTATGAAATATTTCACTGAAGTGTCCTCCGCTACACTGCAGGCAAATTCTTTCTCTCGATGAAATTTTCAATAACTGTTCTGAATACTTGCACCGTAAGTTCTAAATTATATCCTGAATTGAGCTCTGAAAGTTGGTTTGCGTACACAAGAGGTTTCAAATATCCCGGCGTAAAGAAATCGTATGATGTCAGATGATCGCAACATCTGGATGGTCAATTCATGTCAACGTTGCCGGCCGGGGTGGCCGTGCGGTTCTAGGCGCTACAGTCTGGAGCCGCGCGAGCGCTACGGTCTTAGGTTCGAATCCTGCCTCGGCCATGGACGTGTGTGATGTCCTTAGGTTAGCTAGGTTTAAGTAGTTCTAAGTTCTAGGGAACTGATGACCTCAGATGTTAAGTCCCATAGTGCTCAGAGCCATTTGAACCAACCATGTCACCGTTGCAAGGGATCACCCGGCCAGGTGATCTATCTCGCATCAAGTCCATTGTTGCAACAGATGTGTGCGGGTTGCGCCATCTTGCTCAAATCAAACCTCTTCAGCATTCACTTTATCCAGCTGAGACTCTTTACGCGATCATCGTGCACTGCTAATGCGTTTCTTGTACCCTCTTCGAAGAAGTACGTCCCATTTACGCTCTCAGCCCAAATGCCACACCAAGTATACAGTCGTTGTCGATGAATTTTTTCCCCATAATTACTAAGAGGCTTTTTTGTGCCACAAATCCTATGATTTTGCTTGTTCACGAAGACGTTCAACATAAAATGCACGTCACCCAGTGAACATTATTTTCTTGACGAAGCTGTTGTCCACTCTTTGCTTCGCAAGCACCAAATGGACAAATGGTCGCCGCCTTTCGTGATCACTTGGCTCGAGTTCTCGTGTCGGTTAGATTTTATTTGCACAAAGAATTAGTTGCAGGCTGGTTCTGTGAAAATCCTATTGCTGTGAACGTCGCGAATAGATTTCATGGGAGTTACAGCAACATCACTCGCGATGGCGATGTTTCCCGCAGAACGATCAATACGAGGACGCCCCGCCGGTTTTATGTCGATAACCGAACCGGCGTTCACAAATTTAACGACCACAACGTCCACCACATTTGCATATCGGGTGAGGAAAATGCTGGGATTGTTCCTCTGAGCCAGACACCTGCCCTAACAACCAGAACCGCACCTTGGATCCACGTCTGGTTCACATTATGAATACATAACAGCTTTTAAGCTTTGAACTGTTACATAAATTTAAAACTCATTTTTATTTTCGTTTCATAGAGAGGCAGCGGTCGTACATCCACGGGTCATTTCTTGTTGGCCTTTAGAAGCCAGTTTCTCGTGAATTGCTTGCCTTTTCTTTTACCATTTCACTTTTTTTATTTCTTGTAATACCCCACATCACTTGTAACATACATATAATGAAGCGCCAAAAAAACTGGCATTAGACATGTGTATTCAAATACAGAGATATGTATATAGGCAGAACACGGCGCTGCGGTCGGCAACGCCTATATAAGACAAGAGTTTGGCGCATTTGTTAGATCGGTTACTGCTGCTACAATGGCAGGTTATCAAGATTTAAGTGAGTTTCAACGAGGTGTTACAGTCCGCCACGAACGATACAACACAGCATCTCCGAGGTAGCGATAAAGTGGGGATTTTCCCATACGATCATTTCACGAGAACACCATGAATATCAGTAATCCGGTAAAACATCAAATCTCCGACATCGCTGCGGCCGGAAAAAGATCTTGCAAGAACGGGACTTACGACGACTGAAGAGAATCGTTCAACGTGACAGAAATGCAACCATTCCGCAAATTGCTGCAGATTTGGGGAGAAATGATCATCATGATAAAATAAGAGAAATCAGGGCTAGCACAGAAAAATTTAAGTGCTCTTTTTTCCCGCGCGCCGTTCGAAAGTGGAAGGGTAGAGAGACATCTTGAACGTGGTTCATTGAACCCTCTCTCTGCCAGGCACTTAACTGTGAATAGCAGGGTAATCACTTAGATGTAGATTTGCAGCTGGGCATCAGCAAGTGTCTGCATGCGAAACATTCAACGTAACATCATCGATATGGGCTTTCGGAGCACGACACAAAGCTTTACGCCTCGCCTGGGACGGTCAACATCGAAATTGGACTGTTGATGACTGGAAACACGTTGCCTGTTCGGACGAGTCGCATTTCAAATTGTATCGAGCGGATGGACGTGCACGAGTATGGAGAAAACCTCATGAATCCATGGACCCTGTATGTCAGCAGGGAAGTGTTCAAGCTGATGGAGGCTCTGTAATGGTGTGGGGCGCGTGCAGTTGGGTTATATGAGACACCTGATACGTCTAAATAAGACTCTCACAGGTGACACGTACGGAAGCGTCATGTCTGATCACCTGCGTCCATTCCATTCATGTCCTTTGTACATTCCGACGGACTTAGGCAATTCCAGCAGGACAAAGCGACACCCACTCGTGCAGCGTTACTACAGAGGGCTGCAGGAACACTTTTCTGAGTTTGAACACTTCGGCTGGCCATCAAACTCCCCCGACAAGAACATTATTGAGCATATCTGGGATCCCTTCCAAAGTGCTAATCAGAAGAGGTCTCCACCCGCTCTTAGTCGTACAGCTTATGGACAGCCTTACAGGATTCACGGTGCCAATGCCTAGTTTAGGCATTAGACGATTCCATGCCACGTCATGTTGAGGCACTTCTGCGGGGACCCTACAGGATATTAGGCAAGTTTACCAGTTTCTTTCGCTCTTCAGAGTTGTTTCCCAGATGATGTTCGTGTTTTGTCTTTGATGCTATATTGTGCCTGCATGACTTTTGTCGGTAATAGCTACTCCGTGTATGCATTGCATTCCTATGAGCACTGTTAGACGAAAATAAAAAATAACTGAAGCAGTATGTGTTATTCGATAATGGTCAGAGTAATTTTCTATTCTCTGAACAATCTCTTACTTGGCACATTTAAAACACATTTCTGCGTCTCGGTGGCTCATTTATTAAGTGCCAGACTACAATATAATCCGAAAGTCACGGGTAAGATCCCCGATAAATCCCAGGACTTTTAACTGCCATTATCTCTAGCAATGTTTGTTGTCAATAATTCTGAGTTGCACTGTGATTCGGAATCCACGTTACACTGTAGGCTGGATAAGTCAGTTCTAAGATTGGGGGTCGGCAATGGCGTACCACTACCTACAAGGCCATGTCTAGTACTGCAGTGTGGTGTTCGAAACAGCCTTCGGCTTAGACAGCTTTACCTACTACATACATATTTTCAATATACTTCTGCGTCTGTGATCTTTCAAGCTTACCCCGCGAAACTGCGTATTTCTAGTTGGCGGCTGCCTCTTTCGAGGGTGTGGCGAGTATCTCACGGTTTCTTCTTGCCGTGATTCCACACACCCACTCTGCTTAGAGACCACACATGAAGTAACCGAGACGTGCGCTCGCAACACCTGAAGAAGGCAGACACGGGAGCTACCGAAACATCGCGTAAAAAGACACCGTTGCCTCGGCTGTAAATTCCCAAATCTCGAGATAATTTACTTTGTACCTGTTAAAGATTCAATTTCACGTACCTAACTTCGATGATGCGGCCGCGTACCGCCTTCTCAAACAAACCTGCTACACAGGACGCGGTCGTAATCTGCAATTTGTTACGGGTGTGTGGCCTTCGTAGCCGGTTCCTGTCGGTCTGATCACTCCGTAATTTTCGAATGATGGCCCATGTTTCTTCGAAAACTGCTTCCACTTCTCGTTCATATACGTCACATTTGGCAACAAGCTGGAATGATGCGTTTTTGATGATAGTGTTCGGATACAGGATTGCCCGTATCGTCTGTCATTCCATTCACGTCGGTACTTCCAACTTGTTACTGTCCAGCTTAGCATATCTTAAGTTTGTAGCAGTATGCTCCCTCTGCCTATAACTTCCCTCATTCTGTTTTTACCTCCCAACCAAAGACCTTCCTTGTACACGGTAATGTTCTGCAACAGTAAGCTAAGTTGTAGGGCTACACATCCAGTTAATGACCCATACAAGCCTCTGAATTTGTATCTTGCATTTTAAGCTTACTGGTTTACGAGAACTGTCAAAATACGACTAAATTTCTTATGTTACTCCGATAATTAGGCACTAAATACTTGGTAAAATTAATTGTATTTGTGGCACCAAACGACCAATAAATCGACATTACAGCTACGAGTCACTAGTTTCAGTGACGGGTTGGCTCTCAACCAATAGCAGTAGGTTTGAATCCAGCCAATGCAACCCATTCGTTCACCAGAAATTGTCAGCCAAGTTTGGGAGACGCACTCCGACTTCAGGCCGTATGTGGCCCATCGGGACCATTCGACCGCCGTGTCATCCTCAGCTGAGGATGCGGATAGGAGGGGCGTGTGGTCAGCACACCGCTCTCCCGGTCGTTATGATGGTTTTCTGTGACCGAAGCCGCTACTATTCGGTCGAGTAGCTCCTCAATTGGCATCACGAGGCTGAGTGCACCCCGAAAAATGGCAACAGTGCGTGGCGGCCCGGATGGTCACCCATCCCAGTGACGGGCAAGCCCGACAGCGCTTAACTTCGGTGATATATCCACTGCGTCAAGGCCGTTGCCTATTGTATATATAAGGGACGTTCAAAAAGACTCGAACCGGAGGCATAATTACAGAAACCAGTACCAGTATTGACCCTGGCTGTTGAGACACTTGTCCCACTGTGACACAAGGTGGTGAATGGCTGTCTCATAAAATTCCCAGGGCTGCGATGTTAACCAGTTCCGCACGTACAGCTGGACGTCGTAGTCCGAGGTGAATCGTTTGCCCCTCAGAGCCTTTATGAGGGGACCAAAAATGGCGTAATCACAGGGCTCTAGAGGTCCGGACGGTATGGAGGGTGGTCGAGAAACTCCCATTTGAATTTCTGCAGGAATGACGATACCGTGTTGGCCGTATGAGGCTTTGCATTGTAGTGGAGCAGAATGACCCCACGGGTGAGATTGCCTGGTCGTTCTGATTTCATGGCGAAGGGTGGTCAAGGTCTGCAAGTAACGCTGGCCATTCGCTGTTGTCCCGCGCTGCAGGAAGTGAATCAGAAGGGGGGCCATCTTGGTCAAAGAAGAACGTCAGCGTAACCTATCCTGCGCTCGTGTGGACGACGACGTCCAGCTGTATGTGCGGAACTGGTTAACATCGCAGCCCCGGGAATTCTATGGGAGAACCATTCACCGCCTTGTGTGAAAGTGGGACGAGTGTCTCAACAGTGAGGGTCAATATTTCTAACGTACAGGTACTGGTTTCTGTAATTATGCGCGAGTAATCCTTAACGGTCCTATTGCGACATACGGCAACCCCTGAACCTCTGACTGTGGCGTAATTCTAAATTACTTTTCGTAGCTCTCTCTGCTGATCGAAGATAAAAGAATTTTTTCCCTCGTGTTCTTCATGCACATTATTTTCACTGAGCGATGTAAGATTATATAAGATTCACGCATGTTATGAGAAAAAAAATTATGTTGCTCTAGTTTTTTTGTGTAGTCTCATCTCTGTCATATAGATCTACATACCAATGAGATGTAACATATTCATTGTGAAGGGAATATAGCTCCAGTGTTTAAATTCTACAGATGTAAGTTTTATATAATATCCAATCAGAGTGTTTTTGTATGTAGGGTTGTTGAAGACAATAGTGTTATAGTTGACAAAATACAGTGACGGAGAATTAAAAAAGGAATTGCCTGGAGTACTTCTAAGCTAAATAGGGGCAGTAAACGAAGACGTGAAGGAGGACACGATAACACAACTTGATATTTCAGCAGAAAAAAAACTAGGCAGAAAATTTACAACTGGGCAGTTGAGCCTGGCACGAAGACCCAAGAAAAGCTGGACAGCTTGGTCTGACGAGGAGAAAGAGAGCTCATTCTGAGAGAATAAAAGTAATATGACAACAAAGAAGAGCTAAAACAAAACTCTGAAAACACATTTTTTTTTACATCGAGTAGGATCGAAACGTGAATAATAATAAACAGGCTTTTCATAACAATTTCTCTCTTTTCTATCTGTGTTGACATATGGCAACAAGAACTGGAATTTAATGCGAAAACTATACAACCAAGCAATGTGAACATGCATGTTGGGAATTCCTACGAGAGGGAGAAATTAAAAAAGGATCAGGGAACAGTTTGGAGCGGAATATAGAATTAAGATTGCAACGAAAATGAAGTGGAAATGTGCGGGAAATGTGGCCAAGTTAATCCATTGAATTTGGACAAAAAAACTTCTTTAAGGAAGACACGACGAACGGTACCGAATACAATACTCTAATATCACCTCACAAAACACTGGAGCTGTGCACTGTTCTATAAATGTCGTTCATTTCACAATTACAATTTGTCGGGCAGGACATTGAGAGACTGTATGATTCTGACACTATAAACGTGTATTCTGTAGTGACTACCGTAGTCTACAAATTTTGGAAAATTGTACAATAATAAACCTCCAAGGGCTTTCGTGTCTTTTAATTTTTACGGCCTAGGACGCTTACTTTCTGCTCTTGATCTTCTGATGAAACTGAGTATGTATGCTTCCTGAAATTGTTCTTTAAGTCCTTTACATTCTGATAATGTTTATTACACAAGTCTGTTTACTTGTATTATAATTCCATCGATTTTTTCGTGCGCGCCAAGAGAAAATTATTGTCAACACTTCTCAGGATGCTCCCTAGTCTCTTATATAACGCTGGTAGTTCCAACGCTAGATGTCCAATGCACGACACAGAAGTGCTGCAAGCAGATTTTTCTTCGAATACTGCTTCACCATTGTCCCGCAGTGAAATGAAATCAGTTAAATGGTTCCATAACTCTAGTTTGAAACTAACATTTTTCTGCTCTTATGCCTTTTTCTGCTTCATACAGCAGAATGTTGGTCTGACCACTCCACTTCTCAACTATGCATAATCCTAATGGGGTAGTATACTCTTGCCTTCCTTCGACCAGCGACCACCCCTACTTCTCAATTAGTGAGTTTCTTACACCTCAACGTGGCATCTGAAACAACGTGCAATTTGGCACCTTTCATTTAAACGTTACAATGACGGAAGACTGACACAGTAAGTTGTACAGAAAACGTGTGGAAAGTTCAATAAGCTTTCCTTGTTGAACGACCAAGACCTTTTTGGGAGTATTCTCTTTGTTCAGCCTTTAAACACTTCATCTCTAACTTGTAATCTACATTGTACCCCTCTTTAACTTTGGTACTCCGTAGGGCCAAACAAAAGGTTCCTTGTATCCTGGCGTGTGGTCCTGCACAGTAACATTAGCGCTTCCGACGTACTAGCTCTCCCTACTGGCTTACCACTGGTAACATGTTGCAACTGCTCCACAGTTTGCGACATTACTTAACCATTGGGAGTCTACTCTTCGCGCATCGACCGCTGCGCTCGAAATAACAACCAGTGAATTCTTTACGTTCGGTTTCCCACGCTTCTATCTCATGTGGGTCACGTCAATACGACGAAATCGTTAAGTACTCCATGGCGTTTCGTTCGCTAGGGCCAGCTCTGGGCTCTCCTGAAATGGAACCACTGAAGGTGGAAGTTGCAAGTGTAATCACAAGATGTGTTTCCGAGGGAACTTCTGTAAATACGTTCCGTCGGACAGCTACACACACACACACACACACACACACACACACACACACACACACACGTGGAGGTGGAGGACGAAATTACTGTTAACGTCCCGTCCTTATTAGAGACGGAGCACAAAATCAGATTGTTTATAAGGATGGCAAAGGAAATCGGCCGTGCCATTAAAAGGAACCAGCCCAGCACTCACCCTAACAGATTTAACGAAACCATGGAAAACCTAAATCAGGATGGTCGGACGCGAATTTCAACAGTCGTCCTCTCGAATGCCAGCCCAGTGCGCTAAACACTACACTGCCTCGCTCGATGACAAATGTGGAAAAAAAAAGGCTGTAAGCTTTGAAAATATTCATAGAAAAACTTACAGTCAACATATATTCATACCTGAACACACATTTAAAACATGTTACAGCAAAAGATGAGCCAACAGGTGGTAGTACTTCAGTATGGAACATGTTTCAAAGCGAAAAGAACAATAATGAACTGGAACAATAATTTTCCTTATAACAGAAAAGCATAAACCAATAAACAGTTCCACGGCGAACCACCAGAAGGTATTTTCCGGATCAACGATAAATTCCGCTTTGCTTTCCTGTGAAAGAGAGACCTGTGATATGGAATAGCAAAGTTTGTAACAATACTAGAAGCATGAAACAGCGAAACCATCAATATATATATTATTATTCAGAATAAGAGACGTTGGAGCTATCGTTTATATGTTCTGCCTGCTCACAGTGAAGCATGTGTTGTGAGAATCATAGAACAGAATTTAAAAAGTTGAGAGGAAAAGAACAGTTGGATTTGGTGTTCAACACCATAAATAGGAAGTACTGTAATTTTTCGATTATTTGTATTATTCCAGAATGAGATTTTCACTCTGCAGCGGAGTGTGCGCTGATATGAAACTTGCTGGCAGATTAAAACTGTGTGCCCGACCGAGACTCGAACTCGGGACCTTTGCCTTTCGCGGGCAAGTGCTCTACCGAAGTTCTGCAAGGTTCGCAGGAGAGCTTCTGTAAAGTTTGGAAGGTAGGAGACGAGATACTGGCAGAAGTAAAGCTGTGAGTACCGGGCGTGAGTCGTGCTTCGGTAGCTCAGATGGTAGAGCACTTGCCCGCGAAAGGCAAAGGTCCCGAGTTCGAGTCTCGGTCGGGCACACAGTTTTAATCTGCCAGGAAGTTTCACATTTGTATTATTGATTTCAACTTTCGAATAATCATTCAAGGTCATAAGCATTTAGCGTTGACAGTCCTGTTATTTCATAAATGGTACAATGAAACAAAGTAAGGGTTTCAAGGAGCGATGGAAAGGGGGAAACCGCATCTTTTCTTCAACGGAGGATTTTTTAAAATATTTTGTCTACAAAAATTGCTAAATAAACAGTTAATTAAACGACGAAAAGGAGGGAATCACATGTTTTCCTCTACGGAGAATTTTTTAAAATTATTATGTCTACAGAAACAGCTAATTAGACGATGGCACTTTTAAGCTTTTAGCGGCATTTGAGTTCCTTTAAAACAAGGAGAAAAGTGATGTAACGCTATTTAAAGAACACAATGGAACAGGCCTATAGTGTCCGAAATGTGAGGCCGATGCTTGCCAGCACAGAGAAGGCTGACGTCCACTGTGATGTAAACATCCGATGACAGGCCTAAGGCTGCGCTGAGTGAGCAGAAGCGAGTGTCACATTTACCTCATCTGCAGGCCGTTACGAAAAGCTTCAGCGAAGATGGCGTCACTTACGGTTTTCGCTTTTCACGAGATGACAAATACTGTTAAAAAGGCACATTGTTACGATGAACAAAGTATTGTACAAAATCGGACACTGTATTCGAGATACAGGTGAACCGTAAATGAATAACAACACTGTTTCAGTCACATTTTCGAGAAGACACAAATAATCATGACCGATTTTTGCCTTTATAGATCATCCTGATATCTTGGTTTCTTGGATACAGTGAAACGGGCTAGATTCCTCGAAGCCAATGGTGTGTCGATGTGTTATATACTGACAAGGGAACCTCCCCATCGCACCCCCCTCAGATTTAGTTATAGGTTGGCACATTCGATAGGCCTTGAAAAACTAAACACAGATCAATCGAGAAAACAGGAAGAAGTTGTGTGGAACTATGAAAAAGTAAGCAAAATATACAAACTGAGTAGTCCATGTGCATGATAAGCAACATCAAGCGTAGTGCGAGCTCAGGAGTGCCGTGGTCTCGTGGTTAGCGTCAGCAGCTGCGGAATGAGAGGTCCTTGGTTCAAGTCTACCCTCGGATGAAAATTTTTACTTTATTTTCGCAAAGTTATCTGTCCGTTCGTTCATTGACGTCTCTGTTCACTGTAATAAGTTTAGAGTGTGTGTTTTGCGACTGCACCGCAAAACCGTGCGATTAGTAGACGAAAGGACGTGCCTCTCCAATGGGAACCGAAAACATTTGATCGCAAGGTCATAGGTCAACCGATTCCTCCACAGGAAAGCACGTCTGATATATTCTATACGACACTGGTGACGGCATGTGCTTCATATGACAGGAATATGTTGTCGACTCACCTAACTTATACACTTGGCGAATGGGTAAAAAGATTCTTCTACCTTGCCCGATTTAGGTTTTCTTGTAGATGTGATAATCACTCCCAAAAAAGTGATGAAAATATAAGCGTTTGTCACATGATGAAAACATAAGCGTTTGTCACATAAACTGAAAATTAAGAAGTTAATCTTTTCACCCGAGGGAAGGCTTGAACCAAGGACCTCTCGTTCCGCATCTGCTCACGCTAACCACGTTTTTTTATATTTTTTATTAGTCATAACATTCCACAGTAGCACATAATTTTCAACTGACATTTAAAAGTAATAAAACAAAGGTTCCTTGGCATTTTAGAAAAAAAATCCAAGTCTAAACCAGATAGTGGTGTTCGTCACTTGATCGTATTTGTTTTTCAAAGATCAAATTGTCTCTCGTTTCTTGATGTTTTGAATCGCATCATCGAAAATGGAGTTCACATGACTGTTCTTCTGAGGAAGTTGGCGTATGTATCATAATAATTATTCATGCGTAGTACCACGGGACCACGGCACCCACGAGCTTGCTTTTTACTTGTAGTTGCCTATGTTGCGCAGTTTGTATATTTTGCTTATTTTTTCATAGTTCCGCACAACTTCTTCCTGTTTTCGCGATTGATCTGTGTTCAGTTTTTCAAGGCCTATCCACTGTGCCAACTTATAAATCTGAGGGGGGTGCGATTGGAAGGTTCCCTTGTGAGAACCAATAACAAGGCAGAAAAAAGTGGCTCAACCACTCATTACATAATATGGAAAAGCGCTTTGGATATGAGCTCGCTAGCGCGGGCGATTATGTATCACGTACAACCACACCCTGCGACGTGCTTGAGGTTAAAGGGTTATTGATCTACTGCGGTGTTCTTCTTCTACTATTTCTACCACCACCACCATCACGAGACAGCCTGTTTCTTCAACCCAGTCGCCACTGTTCTAGTTTCTCGAGAAATTTGGTTCAAAAATTCGATTTTTTTAAATTGCATTTTTGGATCCATAGAAGTGTTTAGAATCCACCCCTGAAACGGTTTTTCCGAATACGGAACCGAAATGTTTTTTCTTCGCGGTTGAACAAAAACATGCACCTGCCTGAAATCGGTTTGTTTCTTTCGTAGGACGAGTTATTGTACCGGTGCTTGGGAGGAAACACACAAAATTCAAATGAAAATTTGAACGCGTGTGTTTGGAAGTTAGCCCCCAAGCATTTGCATTCTGGTGCGAAGACTGTGGAGATTGCGACTTTCCTGGCAGTGAGCAGCATCAACGAATGGTATTCAGCAATTCTGGAGACCGTGACAACGATGGACGCCACCCTGGGACTCTATTCGACGCAGTTCGCCAAGCATTCGGACGACCACCGGATTCTGGCGGCCGAAAACTGCTTGTCACCGGCCGTACAAGCGGCTCTGGAGCAGCGCAGGATGGCCCAGCAGAACGCTCTCTATGAGGAAGGACTAGTTTATGGACCCGGAATAGCAGATTGAACGTAAGTTGCATAATATTGCATTTATATGTAGTCAAAACTTGAAATGTGTTTTTCTCGAAATGACCTTTTTTGTATCGCGGGATACGGTAAATTCAAATCTACTGAAGCGATTGGCATGATTCTTTGTTTCCGACGAAGCTAACTAAATTGTCTGGGAGTTTTACCACTTTTATTCCGATCCATCAACTATAAATATTTTTACTTGGCCGACGAAGTCGAAAAATCCATGAAAAAACCTTTTTTTTTTCAAATGGCCGCCATTTTGTTTCCTGTGATTCAAGTAACTTAAGCGAGGTATAACTCCTAAAGAATGTTATATACTTCGCTGACGTCAACTCAATTTTGATTCCAGACGAGTCGGCTGACCTGTGACATACCGCGCGTAGTGGTCTACATAGAAATTTTGATTCGTTCCGACGGCACTTACGCCTTTGCTCTTCGACATTTCCGGTCGAAAAAAATCCAGTTTGTGGAGGAAATGTCAATAAACATTTTGACCAAATTTGACACTGATAGCTATAAAATATCCAGAGAAAAAAAATTACCAACGAACATGCTTTTTCGGGCCAAAGATAGTAAACCTCCCCTTAAAAACAACATACTGGCAGCTTGTGGGGCTTGTAACGTAACGGACTACTGAAACTACCGATACCACCGCCTGGCGAGGTGTGCGGTGCCGTCAAACAAATTGAAGGAGCAAGTGAACTTGAACTAAGTAAGCATAAACTGAAATACCACTATTTTGTTACAAAACGGTTAATATGAGGACAATCATGAGGTATATTGCCACAGAACTACACTATAAACAATTTTCATTTTTCATACTATGTTTTTGGCTGGCTCTGAGCACTATGGGACTTAACATCTATGGTCATCAGTCCCCTAGAACTTAGAACTACTTAAACCTAACTAACCTAAGGACATCACACACATCCATGCCCGAGGCAGGATTCGAACCTGCGACCGTAACGGTCGTGCGGTTCCAGACTGAAGCGCCTAGAACCGCACGGCCACACTGGCCGGCTACTATGTTTTTCATATATATATGTCCGCAGCTCGTGGTCGTGTGGTAGCGTACTCGCTTCCCGCGCCCGGGTTCCCGGGTTCGATTCCCGGCGGGGTCAGGAATTTTCTCTGCCTCGTGATGACTGGTTGTTGTGTGATGTCCTTAGGTTAGTTAGGTTAAAGTAGTTTTAAGTTCTAGGGGACTGATGACCATAGATGCTAAGTCCCATAGTGCTCAGAGCCATTTTCATATATGTATACGTGCGATGTGTAAAATATCGATATACAACCAAGGTTGGCAGTACTGCACAGTTTGTAAGCTCTGTGAAGAGGAGCTGGTGGTTGGCGGGTGTAGAGACAATGGGCAGTTGGTGTTGAGACGTTTTTTAATACGCTTGCTTTGATAAGGGCAAGGATAGAGGGAACGAAATGATGTATTGGAAAAGCTGTTACATTGAAAATTATCGAATATCGTCACGATCAGCATTTATAAAATAAAAGTTTGAAGTTTAAATGTGTGTCAGTTCTTACGCAGCAGAATACACACCCTGGACCACGAACGTGCAACAACGATCAATAAAGGTAAGAAAGTTACATTACTCTGAATTCAAATTGTGATGATACCTTTCTTTCTCCATGTCTTCAACCCTGTATGTACTCTGTTGTTAGAGTGAACAGCGTGACTGGGACTTGTGGTCGATTAGGCACACCAGGGAGACCACACAGGTTTAAAATGATGATTTGTAGCTTAATATACTACTATAGATAATAATCAATATTTGTCCCCCGAAGAAAGAGGTGTATTACAGGCTGACAACAGAATAACGTAAAATATGAGAAGTTCTGACTTAAAAATATGTATCTGAGATCGGAGAAACATGCGTTCTTTCTAGATTTCACACGGTTCTCGATAACGCCCATTGAAGGACGCTTGAAGACAGACCCCTATTATTCCGCGTAAGCCTCCTTACGAAGTTTCAACAACCAGTATTAAGTGAAGAATTTAGAAATGAACTTCAGCACCGATGCCGAAGGGTTCACGAAGACAAGTTCAATTACAGTGCGTACGGAGACTTTTAGTTATTCTTAACCACGTTCACCAAGCTATTGGGACGTTAAGAAGCCCCAACTTGGGGTTCACGGCGGCTAAGTACCACAGTGGTATGCAGTGGCGTAGCGTGATTGTAAAGGTTGGGGAGACTCTACAGTTATTATAGAGAGACAAAATAGTACAACGAACAATAATTTAAACAAATGAAACAAAATGCATCAAATGAAACAAAATGCATCAAATAAAACAACAGCAACTACTACCACTATCACCGCCACTAATAATAATATTAATAATAACTAACTTGTTCAAGAAAGGATGACAAATTTGTAGAACTCCAGCAGCAAGAGAAGAAGCACTTATATTTTCTTGTACACAAGTGCAATGCACCTGTCTTTTGAAACTTCCTGGCAGATTAAAACTGTGTGCCCGACCGAGACTCGAACTCGGGACCTTTGCCTTTCGCGGGCAAGTGCTCTACCATCTGAGCTACCGAAGCACGACTCACGCCCGGTACTCACAGCTTTACTTCTGCCAGTACCTCGCCTCCTACATTCCAAACTTTACAGAAGCTCTCCTGCGAACCTTGCAGAACTAGCACTCCTGAAAGAAAGGATATTGCGGAGACATGGCTTAGCCACAGCCTGGGGATGTTTCCAGAATGAGAGCTTCTGTAAAGTTTGGAATGTAGGAGGCGAGGTACTGGCAGAAGTAAAGCTGTGAGTACCGGGCGTGAGTCGTGCTTCGGTAGCTCAGATGGTAGAGCACTTGCCCGCGAAAGGCAAAGGTCCCGAGTTCGAGTCTCGGTCGGGCACACAGTTTTAATCTGCCAGGAAGTTTCATATCAGCGCACACTCCGCTGCAGAGTGAAAATCTCATTCTGGCACCTGTCTTTTCTTTACACGGATAAGTCTGTAACTCGATCTACAAAGATCTGATCACTGGATAGCTCTCCAGGTAGTGTCTTTTCTATTGCTAACGTGCTCAAACATGACAGCTGGGTGTTGGACATTGAACTCCTTAAATAATTCTTCACTCGTTTAAGAGTACGCATGCTTCGTTCTATGCTTGCTATAATTGCGTGTAGGGTCAAACCCAAAAGCAGGAGCTTCGTTGTTTCTTCATAAACAGAGTGTATATGTTACACAGTTCATGCTCAAGTTGTTCTTGTTCGTAAAAAGGATACTGTTCTAATAACTGAAGCAGTTTCAACTTTGGGAATTCTTTTCGATAGTTTGGGGAAAACTTTCCGTTCAGAAGTTCAACAAGCTGAATTTGGGATAAAGTCTTTAAATCTTCTTTCCATCTCAACAATTTGCAAAACCATTTTCTCGTAAGTTAATGCCCTGAGGGGTGTCTTTTGACTGTCACAGGGTGATAAGTTCCCATTCAAACGCAAGCTGCATCTAACGCATTCGTCGACGAATGTTTCCGTTCTCAATTGTCCTAAAGTTTCTCAAAACAGTTCTTATTTCGTTGTGGCAAGCAGATTTTGACTGAAGAATATTAAAGAGATGATCGACATAAACAAAGCACCCTCGGCAGATGCAAAGCAAGTAGACAAACGTAGGATCATCCATTCGTCGTTTCACTCCCGCAGCAGATCTGAAAGATTCTGGGGCCCATTGACAGCCTGTATCATCAATTATACAGGGTGATTCAAAAAGAAAACCACAACTTTAGGAATTTAAAACTCTGCAACGACAAAAGGCAGAGCTAAGCACTATCTCTCGGCGAATTAAGGGAGCTATAAAGTTTCATTTAGTTGTACATTTGTTCGCTTGAGGCGCTGTTGACTAGGCGTCAGCGTCAGTTGATGCTAAGATGGCGACCGCTCAACAGAAAGCTTTTTGTGTTATTGAGTACGGCAGACGTGAATCGACGACAGTTGTTCAGCGTGCATTTCGAACGAAGTATGGTGTTAAACCTCCTGATAGGTGGTGTATTAAACGTTGGTATAAACAGTTTACAGAGAATGGGTGTTTGTGCAAAGGGAAAAGTTCTGGACGGCCGAGAACGAGTGATGAAAATGTAGCACGCATCCAGCAAGCATTTGTTCGCAGCCCAGGAAAATCGACTCGCAGAGCTAGCACAGAGCTGCAAATTCCACAATCAAGTGTATGGAGAGTCCTACGAAAAAGGTTTGTTATGAAACCTGAACGTCAACTACCCGAGGCGATGGATCGGCCGCCAGGCAGCCCGTGACAGAGCACTTCATCACTGGCCTCCAAGAAGCACTTATCTTACCCCCTGCGATTTTTTCTTATGGGGGTATGTTAAGGATATGGTGTTCCGGCCACCTCTCCCAGCCACCATTGACGATTTGAAACGAGAAATAACAGCAGCTATCCAAACTGTTACGCCTGATATGCTACACAGAGTGTGGAACGAGTTGGATTACCGGGTTGATATTGCTCGAGTGTCTGGAGGGGGCCATATTGAACATCTCTGAACTTGTTTTTTAGTGAAAAAAAAACTTTTTAAATACTCTTTGTAATGATGTATAACAGAAGGTTATATTATGTTTGTTTCATTAAATACACATTTTTAAAGTTGTGGTATTCTTTTTGAATCACCCTGTATAATTAAAAGCACCAATAACTCTGAGAAACGACGATATTGTTGAAACTGCCCTGGAATGAAAGTTTCAGCGAGTGTTGCTCGCATATGTCAGTTTAAATCCTTTCTCAGTTAGCAATACAGTTCGTTTTGACGAATTGCTGAGAAACTAATGGAATTTAGTACTATCACTTACAAACATGCGTACTTGTCATATGATTTTGGAGGCACGTAACAGTACCAAATTCAGGTGGTGAGTGTAACAATGAATAAACAGCGCACGGAGACAGAACTGCTTCACCAATTGTTGTAGTCCTCTTTCTCTGCCCTCAATTACTGAAGCGCCGTCATCTGTTTGATTAACCACTTTTCCTTCCACATTCCATTCCTTCAATACTGCATGAATAATGTTAAACAAACCTTCTGCAGTTTTATCTCCAGAAACATCGTAAAATCCAACGAATCTTTCCTCGATGTTGTCTGCAATACAGTACCTGAATATTATAATGATTTGACTCTTGCATGACGTGTCTAATGTTTCATCAGCCTGAATCGAAATGAAATTGCAGTTCTGAATTTCTGATTTTATTTTCTCATTAACTGCCGAAGTTATCATTTCTATTACATCAGTTTCTATATCTGGAGAAGTTCCTTTAACCTTCTGTCGGGCGAGGTGTATCAAACTGAACACACCGTTTATTCACGTGATCATTTATTAAATTCTGTTCACACAACATAGTGTAAGTGCCAAATATATTTAAAGAAAGACAAAGATGACATACAAGCACAACTGCAGTAGAATTATTCATCATTCAGATTTCTTATCGTCAATGTTGGGCTTTAGTAACAAATGATAAAAACGTAGCTTTTTCGTTTGCTGCTTTACTATATTTCACTAATAAAACACATTAAAAATAACTATCTTTACAGAAAGGCTATTATGACACTGGAGCAGAACAACAATGGTATTACAACTCATTCATTTGTTTCATCGTCACTTTTTGACTGGTAACAAATGCGGATTTTTTCCGCATTCAGAGCAAAAAGGTTCAATGTGTATCAAACAGATAGGCTTCTGACACATTTTGCAACAATATTTTGTCAGTCTTTTTTTCTGTGCTGGTATTACACCTTTTCCTCTTGATCCCAGTCCCTTGTTCTTTTCTGCTTGTGTCTTCTGCTTCTTCTTCACACGTTGGCCTGTATTCTTGTAGCCGCAGTTGAAGATCTCTGTGAATTCCTGAGGTGTCCAAGCATCTACGAACCAAGTGAGGTAGAACTAACGCATGTGAGAGTTGCTTCAGAAATCTTTTTCTTCGGATAAATTCTCGTTGCTGCCATAGTACATTACTTGTGAATTGATTCCACTCATATTGATCATTGCAAAAAATATGACCATGGGTCAACGGCACACATTTCTTGCTACACTGTACGACGTGGTCAACTTATCTGCAGTGTCGACTCCACCTTTGGTGCTATTGTAAAATGTTACAATGGATGGCTTCTGTTTCTCCCTAGTGTCAGCATCCACTGAATTACCATCATGCAAACTTGATGCCAAGATAACACACTTCCCCTTTTTAGGAACGTAAGGAACTGGAGAACAGCCTTTCTTGAAGCCAAAAAGTGAACTATGGACAGCCCTGCCTTTACTGGTAGCAAACTCCAGAGGAATCTCACGCTTGTTTTTCTTCATCGTCCCAACAAAAGAAAGATTTTTCTTCTTCTTAGCTCTTCTATCAAACCAGTACTAATAAACCAATTGTCTGCTGTCGCATTTCGACCTGACTGATAAATTGGTTCACATAGTAGCAGAAAAACACCTGAAGGTTTATTGCTAACGTGGTACAATCCTCCTGGCTGCAGACCAGCGTATTTTTCCAGATTATAGAGATAAAATACTTGGGAATCCACAAGAGCATATATCTTCATTCCATATTTGTTTGGTTTGCTAGATATGTATTGGCGGAAACTGCACCTTCCACGGAATCCTTCAAGTTTCTCATCTACTGTAACGTTTTCTCCGAGGGTGTAGGATTTCTGGCAATTCTGTACAAACGGAGAAAATATTTCCCGAATCGCTGTTATCTTGTCTAATTTTCTCCTTTCATCGCGAGTCACACGATTGTCAATCTAAGGCACCGCATGATGAATTTGAAACGTTTTATGTTCATAACGAGACGAAATTTTTCAATTCCATCCACTTCCCCACAGATCTTCTAAGCTTTGTCTGTTACTTTTGTTAACACCAGCCAAAAACAGACGACCAATGGAAATGGAAATGTCGTGTGGCTACGGCCTCCCGTTGGGTAGACCGTTCGCCTGGTGCAGGTCTTTCGATTTGACGCCACTTCGGCGACCTGCGTGTCGATGGGGATGAAATGATGATGATTAGGACAACACAACACCCAGTCCCTGAGCGGAGAAAATTTCCGACCCAGCCGGGAATCGAACCCGGGCCCTTAGGATTGACAGTCTGTCACGCTGACCACTCAGCTACCGGGGCGGACAGACGACCGATGAAAGCTTTTAATTCAATAATATCTATAGGTTTTACGTCTCTCTCTCGCTCAAAAGAAGCTTTGATGCTCTCAATATACTGATTGGTATACAGAACTATAATCGACAAAATGTCGCCAACTATGAGGCAATTCCAACATTCCAAAGGCGTTCTCAATGCTTTCGCCGCACCTATAGGACGAGGAAGCTTTCGAATAAGATTGCGGGCCCTGAAACGTACTCTCTGCGGTGGTGGAACTTTATTCCCTTTTTGTCTCTTTGTCCCTTCCAGTATAATAATGCTGGCTTTCTGCAAGTACTTCCTCGTCGTTTTCACTGTCGTTTTCCTCTGTTTCTGAATCTTCCTGCCGAACTTCAAGTGCATCATCACAATCTGTGTCTACTTCATCTTCAAAATCCTCTTGAACATCATTATCCTCTTTGAACAACATTTTTTGTATTTATGCAACATTTTTTGCGTCAAGGAGGTTGTACGTCTTACTGTAGCCTGCCATGATCAAGTGTCTCACACCTAAAGTGATGAAATTCCTATAAAATAACGCAGTCTGGCGCAGTGTATCAATTTGATACCTGATACTCAAACATTCTTAACTGACGACTAAACGGTCCAAAAAGAAAATAAGTGCATTACACTTGTTGTACTACTTACTAAGTTATGTTGATAACCAAAGAAATGAATTGTTGAAATGCAACACGATCAGGCGCAGTTTATCAAACTGATTAATCAGCACATATATCGACAACAGAGCAGTCGTATCGACACTGAAGCACACAACAATGACAAGCGTTCGGAAAAGGCTAGCTGCCACTCGTTGACAAAGAATTTACAGTAAACTTCGAGGTGTATCAATTTGAACAGCCGCGCCCGACGGAAGGTTAAAGGTTGAAGATGGTCTCGGATTAACTGCTCTCTTTGAGCTAGTAAATCCAACAATTCCAGATAGTTACCGTAGTTGCCAGAGGATTCGTCTTGTCGATGGCCGCAAAAGGCTAGTTCTTGTTTACAAATAAATACAATTGCCTGAATAAGACGATCCAATACTCTCCTGTCAGACGAGCGGCTTCAGAAAGGGCGTGCTCAATTCTACTTTTGCCCAATAACTGAAATGATTCTTTGTTCTGCAGGTGACGTTTTGATATCTGATGCTTTTGTAAAATCCTGTCAAAGTTCTTTATTGTACAAATGCCCTCAATGCACCATTCCTTTTCACAACCGAACAGAAGACATATATAACAATATAATCTGTTATTAACTGCATTCGGAGTCAGCCAAGTATACTTTTCGTACCAGGCTGCCTGAAAAGTGCGTTTTTGTTTGGATTCACTTGAAACTACACTGACTATAGGAATAGGTCGTTTGTCCTTCAACTCGGACTTTTTTCGTTCGTTAATGTAGAAAAAGGCGTTTTTAATAAAAATTGTATAAGGTGTTCAGTTGCTGGCTCACTCATGTTGGTGGCACGGCGAAAATATGCGCTAAAATCACACAAGAATGACTACGAACACAAACCGCGCGACTGTTCACTTCCGTGTTAAACGCCAGCACAGAAGCGGCAGAGACTAGTCTCGATACCTGTTAGCAAGTGCAGCGCATCAGCCTTCGTGGAAGAGGGAAAGTGGAGGGGAGCCGAGAAAGCCACTAAAGCGCGCAGTCGCACACAGCCAGGTAAGGGAAGGGAGGCAGAGACTGGGAGCAGTCGAGTCTCAAGCGGGCAAATACACCAATACTCAGGGTGCGGCGCGGGCTACAAAACTGGTGTCTTCCCACATTTAGAGCTCTTAGTAGAAAGTTATTCATATTTTGGTTATGAATTACTATTGCATCTTTTTTAAGCAGGAATACAGGGGAGACTTAAGTCTCAAAGTCTCCCCTCACGCTACGTCACTGGTGCGATGCAGCTGAGAACGTGGACGTCACACGAACGATGGAACCGGTGCTGGGCGGGATGCCGGCTCGTAGCGATGAGCAGGGGCAGCCCTCCTCTCTGGAATTCCCGAAGGCCGCGCTCAACAAAGGCCTGACAGGACCGCCGGAAGTGGCCCCATTACCGGCTATTTCCGGCCGGCGGCCGTCTCGCGACCTTCGTCTTCCAGAAAAGACGCCCGTAACAGGTAGAGGGAACTGCAGCGGACAAGCGTCACAGAAATGCACATGATCGGCCGCACTCTAACTACCGTCATCAGGTGCAGAAACAGTAGTTCCAACTCTTCCTGAAGATGCTGAAACTTGCAACAGCAATGTTTTCGGAGCACAGTGGAACACGGAGTACTGGAAAAGATGTCATCGCTTGGTAAAGTTGCAATATTGTACACGGTACTTTGTCATTATAACACCGTACTTTGACCGTCAGCTTTGTATGCATCAGAATCTTTAAACATGACGCAGAAAGGAAGACTACGAGAACTTGAAATAAAAAAGACAGAAGACATTGTTACCAGTACGAGGAAGCGGAGAATGATGTTTTTTGGTCTGGAACCTCGCGACCGCTACCGTCGCAGGTTCGAATGCTGCCTCGGGCATGGATGTCTGTGATGTCCTTAGGTTAGTTAGGTTTAAGAAGTTCTAAGTTCAAGGGGACTGCTGACCTCAGAAGTTAAGTCCCATAGTGCTCAGAGCCATTTGAACCACGATAGGACGGAGCACACCATACTGTAACCTTGTCACTATGTAATGGACGCTCTTGAAACTCTAGACTCTTTTCCTGTGTTCAGTAACTGAGTGTGCGCTGATATGAAACTTCCTGGCAGATTAAAACTGCCGGACCGAGACTCGAACTAGGGACCTTTGCCTTTTGTGGGCAAGTGCTCTACCAACTGAGCTACCCACGCACGACTCACGCCCCGTCCTCGCAGCTTTAGTTCTGCCAGTACCTCGTCTCCTACCTACCAAACTTTACAGAAGCTCTCCTGCGAACGTTGCAGAACTAGCACTCCTGGAAGAAAGGCAAAAGTCCCGAGTTCTAGTCTCGGTCCGGCATACAGTTTTAATCTGCCAGGGAGTGTCAACGGAAGTATCGTCCCCGATCGTCTGCCGGCAATACAGTATACCGATACTGACACCACTAACGTTAAAAATTTCCCCCGTCTCTGAGCCATCCTGTGCAAGAACAGCCCCGTGGAGCATGCGACGGTATCGACTAGGTATCCTCGATCACGCGAAGACCCTTCGCTACATTTCGTGTAACTGGAATATGGTGGACAATACGGACGACAGGAATCCGTTGGCGCAGCGCAGTTCAGTCTCCAAAACCAGAGTTCCACATCAAGGTAGTACAGACATCACTGTCCACGACGCTCTCTCAACAGATACATACGTGGTTACCGGGGAATTACTTCCACAGCTGGACCCCGCGGTGCTGCAGCGAGGGCGGTTTCGAGCGGCCTGCCTTTTGTAGCGGAGACTCGCCCACAGATGGAGCACCAGATACGTCCACCGTCCGTTCTGCCCTGACACGCTGCTGCGCGCGGCTACCAACAGGACCTAACTGCGCCTTATCACGCGAGCGGCCGCACTCATAGCGCCCACCACGCTCACAGTTCCTTCCTCCGCTCTAAAAAAAAGAGCTCCGAATTATCGGTTCACTAATGCTTGGCACAGGACAGCAAGAAAGTGTAAACAGCTTACCGTACATACGACAGGACTTAAAAAACTACTCTACTGGCCATTAAAATTGCTGCACCAAGAAGAAATGCAGATGATAAACGGGTATTCATTGGACAAATATATTATACTAGAAATGACATGTGATTAAATTTTCACGTAATTTGGGTGCATAGATCCTGAGAAATCAGTACCCAGAACAACCACCTCTGGCCGTAATAACGGCCTTGATACGCCTAGGCATGGAGTCGGACAGAGATTGGATGGCGTGTAAAGGTACAGCTGCCCATGCAGCTTCAACACGATACCACACTTCATCAAGAGTAGTGACTGGCGTATTGTGACGAGCCAGTTGCTCGGCCACTATTGACCAGACGTTTTCAATTGGTGAGAGATCTGGAGAATGTGCTGGCCAGGACAGCAGTCGAACATTTTCTGTGTCTAGAAAGGCCCGTACAGGACCTGCAACATCCGGTCGTGCGTTATCCTGCTGAAATGTAGGGTTTCGCAGCGATCGAATGAAGGATAGAGCCACGGGTCGTAACACATCTGAAATGTAACGTCCACCGTTCAAAATGCCGTCAATGCGAACAAGAGGTGACCTAGACGTGTAACCAATGGCACCTCATACCAGCACGCCGGGTGATACGCCAGTATGGCGATGACGAATACACGCTTCCAATGTGCGGTCACCGCGATGCCGCTAAACACAGATGCGACCATCATGATGCTGTAAAAAGAACCTAGATTCATCCGAAAAAAATGACGTTTTGCCATTCGTGCACCCAGGTTCGTCGTTGAGTACACCATCGCAGGCGCTCCTGTCTGTAAGGCAGCGTCAAGGGTAACCGCAGCCACGGTCTCCGAGCTGATAGTCCGTGCTGCTGCAAACGTCGTCGAACTGTTCGTGCAGATGGTTGTTGTCTTGCAAACGTCTCCATCTGTTGACTCAGGGATCGAGACGTGGCTGCACGATCCGTTACAGCCATGCGGATAAGATGCCTGTCATCTCGACCTCTAGTGATACGAGGCCGTTGGGATCCAGCACGGCGTTCCGTATTACCCTCCTGAACCCACCGATTCCATATTCTGCTAACAGTCATTGGATCTCGACCAACGCGAGCAGCAATGTCGCGATACGATAAACCGTAATCGCGATAGGCTACAATCCGACCTTTATCAAATTCGGAAACGTGATGGTACGCATTTCTCCTCCTTACACGAGGCATCACAACAACGTTTCACCAGGCAACACCGGTCAACTGCTCCTCATGTCAGCACGTGGTAGGTGTCGCCACCGCTGCCAACCTTGTGTGAATGCTCTGAAAAGCTAATCATTTGCATATCACAGCATCTTCTTCCTGTCGGTTAAATTTCGCGTCTGTAGCACGTCATCTTCGTGGTGTAGCAATTTTAATGGCCAGCAGTGTAAGTTACACATGTTGTCCGACGCTAACGCCATTGCGTAACAAGAGTGGTGCATAGAAGACGCCGCTCGTCCGCGGTTTGCTACACAGACAGCTCTGGTGCGATGTGGATAGCGGGTGCGTCACAGTCCGAGAGTGAAATGGCACGGCAACTGCAAACGCATTTGAAATGCTGAAAAACGCGGGACAGAATGGTTCTTGTGGGCAAACAAAATGTTTAAATTGCACACAGATTCACCGTGAAATTCTGGCGGTATACGCACCAAATACAATGTCATCGCTAGCCGCACATTGACCGAGGCCCGCACACACGTGGACAATGGCAATCGACATCCGCCAAAGACGACAGAGCACCGACAATCGAGGAAACGATTCGCAACAACTGCAGTTATACCCACTACGAAGGCGTTTCTCGACTTGCTACGTGACCAAGGAGTGAATTTTTACTGAAAGAAATTGAACTGGTAGAAAGATCAGACCGTTGTTTACAGAGATTGGTGACTTCGTTCAAAAATAGTGTCGTGTATATGTGCAACTTTAAAGTGTAGTGGAGTATTCCAGAGAATTACTTAGCTTTCCATAATAATGTGGAACTTAATTTTTGAGGTCCATTCGTACGTCTTTCCGAGGTTGGAAGCTCCCGCTGCCGTTTCCTATGTATGTGAATTAGTTTACTTCCGCCCTCTGCATTTTTTTATATACTTCACACAAACAGGTTTTGCCACCTATGTGTAATATTCGGGGTATTACGTTTTATTTCTGTAAAATATTATATATGATTGTCAGTGGCGCAATACTTTAGGCTAATAAAGTCATCAGAAGATCAAAACAAACTGCTAAACGATTTAGAGAAGATATCTGAATGGTGCGAAAAGTGGCAGTTGACCCTCAATAACGAAAAGTGTGAAGTCATCCACATGAGTGCTAAAAGAAACTCAAACTACGGGTACACCATAAATCAGTCTAATCTAAAAGCCGCAAATTCATCCAAATACCTAGTTATTACAATTAGGAGCAACGTAAATTGGAAGGAACACATAGAAAATGTTTTGGGGAAGCCTAACCAAAGACTTCGTTTTATTGGCGGGACACTTACAAAGTGTGACAGATCTGCTAAGGAGACTACCTACACTACGTTTGTCCGTCCTCAGAATACTGCTGCGCGGTCTGGGAGCCTTACCAGATAGGACTGACGGAGTACATCGAAAAAGTTCAAAGAAGGGCAGCACTTTTTCTATTATCGCGAAATATGGGAGAGAGTGTCACAGAAATGATACAGGATTTGGGCTGGACATCATTTTTCGTTGCGACGGAATCTTCTCACGAAGTTCCAATCTCCATCTTTCTCCTCCGAATGCAAAAGTATTTTGTTGACGCCGACCTACATAGGGAGAAACCATCACCACGATAAAATAAGCGAAATCAGAGCTCGTACGGAAAGACATAGGCGTTCGTTCTTTCCGCGCGCTATACGAGATTTCAATAATCGAGAATTGTGAAGGTGGTTCGATGAACCCTCTGCCGGGCACTTAAATGTAATTTGCAGAGTATCCATGTAGATGTAGTCCTAAAAGCTGTAACATGTCCCTTTTAACTTGTTGCGACTGCTCATCTACAATTGCATTAATTATGGACATCAGATTGTATGGCTTGCCCTGCTTTTATGCATTTTACGACTGACTGACAAATGTAATCTGCAAAGTAATCGGAATATTTTTTTCAAGCAAATGTTGACTTCTGAGTCTGTTCTGGATAGAGCATGTGCTGACCTGGCAGCCGATATTAATAGTCAACTCAGGGCTTCTGCATATGACGCAGTTATCTGTATTTCAGTAAAACTGAAGGAATCTGCACAAATATCCACGCAGATGCTAATGAGAAATGAAAGTGATGCGAAGATTGGCAACATGCTTTAAGTGATAAAAAATGTAAAATTAAGCATTTCACAAAACGAAAAACATCAATGAGTCACAAACTGCAATCAGTCAACTCAAATACTTGCGTGCAATAATTTATAGGTATACAAACAGATTATCTACAAAGGAGATTGCTTACAAAATATTTCTGTAAACTATCCTAGAATACAGCTGAAGTTTGAGGCACCCACCCAGATAGGACTCTTTTGGGATACTGAACTTATATAAACAATGACAGCCAGGTGCTTAGCCAACTTACGTGGGACATCCAGTTGCTGTATAGCTGGAACGGATAACGATTCGAAGGTAGACGCGAACCGTGCCGGGAAAACTTACTTATAAATGTATCAAAAACCAGTATCAAGAGAAGCATCTACAACTACTCTCCAAGATCCTATGCATCGCTCCCGAAGGATCACGAAGACTAGGAGTACACTAACAACAGCGCGCACATATACGCATTTAGGCAATCATTCTTTCCGCATTGCGTATCCGAATGTAACGGTGGAGGAAAGCAAAAAACGTGTTACAATATCAAGTTCCCTCTGCCGCGTACTGTACTTCATAGAAGTTTGCAAAGGAGGTAAGTAGATGTAGACATTGCTTGATTAGTTGAAGCCCAGTGGTTTTGGAGCGTTACAGCGTACATTCTTTAGATGCGCTGGAAACCATGCAGAGGTGAGAGAAAAATTTTGTTACGACGGTACCCTTGGCGCTTTGGTTTGTCGCCTTCTGAAGCACGGGGCGGATTAGCAGCTCTTTCTTCTCCATTATCTTCTTACATTCCTGTGCGGTAGCATTTAGCGCAATGGTTATTATATCCCATACAACGTAGACAATGCAAAGAGAGTCATAGAGACGCAGTGTGCCACATGACGTCTAAAACACCATTTCATGGGATATTTTTCATTTTGGAACGCACCACTGTTATTTTCCTCAAGTTTCCGTATATTCAGTGCATTGGTCGTCAGCCTGTCGGTCGTAAACGTACAGCGTGTTAGCACACTTCGCATTTGTAAATTCTAGTGTCACAACTGCACAAAACGCGAACTAGTCTTGATAACTCCAACCTTACGCGCTAGCTGTTGTGCAAAATTTTCCGCGCGATCGAGTAGCCAAAACGGGAAAACGGCGAGTTTACAAGGAGCTGAAACCGCTGAGCATACACTGTCTGTCCAAAAAGTTTCGAATTTTATTTTATTCCAGGCGTAGAAGCAACTTTAGCGCAGTAACAACGGTGACGGCTTTAACTAGCAACTTGAACGACAGATGTGCACTCCATCAGTCACAGGCATTGTTAAGTAGTGGACGTGTGGCGACGTTGCTGTGCCATCGCGACGTAGCAACATCTCTGAAGAGACAGTTCTAGACGTTCTCCACAATGTTCTGAAGAAGACAAAACTGTGTGCAAAGTTGCATGGGGGCTTCATTAAATAGAATGCAAATATTTTTAATTTTAGTAGCTGTATGTACGATTACGAAGTCTCGTAACCGGTTGGCCCTGACTAGTATTAGTACACAATCTGACTGCATAGAATAACAACAAAGAATGAAAGGAAATTTCCGTTACCACAATTAATTAATTAAGTCCCCAGCAACTATAAAAGCTACGAAACAAAAACTACGAACAACAAAGCGCAAGTGTAACTGTTCTGCGTGTGGAAGTGCGATTCAACGTACACATCTGGCACGGTTATTCCTCAATAAGACAAGATATCATTTACACTGAATTAACTAAATAAAACTGAAATACTATAATTGCACATAGAAACCTGAATTACAGTCTAATACATGAACACAAGCCAGATGCTTTGTTGACTGAACCTGTGACCAAGAGACATTGTTAGTTAGAAAATTTTTAAAAAAATGTTTTTTACCTTCATATATATTGACTAAATATACACTCTGATCATTACAACATCTCCATTCGAACATCATCTGCTGTCTAGCCCATCAAAACAACTGCACACGACATGGCCTCAAATAGTACAGCTATCAACACCCTCTCAGCAAAGCACTAACCACCACAACTTCTGAACAAGCACTGCCAGTGGAGGCGGCGGAATAAAACTCTTTGGCGCAATCTCTGGCGCTGTGACTCAGTGTAGCCACCTTCCGAAGTTTATCCCGAACACACTGACTTCAAAACAAAAACATCGGCTTGGTGCCTGTCACGATCTGATTGAAATGCAAAATGCGGACCGTTCTCTTATTGAACATGATTATCGCGGGTGACGAAACTTTACGTCACCAATACGAACCTACCACAAAACAACAAATTTTAAGAGGTACCGTGAAGGGTCAACGCTTTAACGACATAACAGACGTTCAAGTCAATGTAACACGCAAGTTGAACAATATCCTAAAGTAGTTATCTTTTGGCAATGAGCGTTCCAACCGGGAGCAGGGGGGGGGGGGGGGGGGGGGGGAAGGGCCGGCATTAGAACCATCATCTTAACTTTACCCAGTTTCTTATTAATCCAGTCTCTAAACTTTTTGAACTGACAGGGTAGATCACATGATTTTACGAAACTGGCTCTTCCGAGAATAACAAAAATCCACTGCCATACACTTTCTATATAAATAATCTTCAGGTAGTGTTTACCAATGTAGCGTCGTGGGGGTTCGTTTGCGCAAGTAATAGAAATCTGCATGCAATTCCTGCTTACCAGAACGGCATCATACAAGTGCGATTAATTCGTGTAGCGACCGTCAGACAGAAAATTTGAAAACTTGCATAAGCGATGAATGTTTTACTTTATATGGAATCAAATCTCAACTTAAGCTATGCACTATCAGAGCTCAGGGTACAACAGCTCCCCACATTTCTCCATTAAAAGTCGTGGGTACTTTCCCAGGACCCCCGTAAATGACTGCACAGACCGCGCCGAGAAGAATTACCTGCGCAATACAATTACATGGATCTGAATCTATGAACGCTTTTTAAAGACTTTTTCCGTGCGACGTGGGTCAACAATGAGCCAGACACGCGTAACCTGTTATAAGGGTAGTAACACAACTTCCTCGAAGGAAGACAATGTAATTGACTACAACTTTATTAAACCAACAACCGGATGGAGGACAATAACTGTGATCAACGACCGGAAAATTCAACTACAGCTTACAGGAAAAAAACTTCTGATTAAATGATCTGAATCCTGCTCTACCTGCTACTTAAATGTGTATAGTCGCTTAACAAGTGCTGCAGATATTCTCACGGTTTGTGCATATGCCCAATTATTTGTTAGCCTCTACTGTATCCTAGGAAAATGACAGCTTGTTACATTACTGGAGAGTGCTGCTTCTGGTTTCTGTTCCCATGGTCTAGTCACGGTAGTAGTTTGTTCGAATGTCTGACATGGGTGATAGATTACACTTACGACAAACCTCAACAGATTTTTCAGTGCTTACACGGAAACGGGAAACCACGTAAATTAAACTTCAACAAAATGAAGACTGATACAACACACAAACGATAGAACATAAATATTATTAGCAGCCCTGTCTTAACCTGTACACTGTAGTGTTAGCAACAAACTTTGAAGAAAGTATATACAATACTGGCCATTAAAATTGCTACACCAAGAAGAAATGCAGACGATAAACGGGTATACATTGGACAAATATATTATACTAGAACTGACAAGTGAGTACATTTTCACGTAATTTGGGTGCATAGATCCTGCGATATCAGTACCCGGAACAACCACTTCTGGCCGTAATAACGGCCTTGATACGCCTGGGCATTGAGTCAAACAGAGCTTGGATGGCGTGTACAGGTACAGCTGCCCATGCAGCTTCAACACGATACCACAGTTCATCGAGAGTAGTGACAGGCGTATTGTGACGAGCCAGTTGCTCGGCCATCGTTGACCAGACGTTTTCAGTTGGTGAGAGATCTGGAGAATGTGCTGGCCAGGGCAGCAGTTGAACATTTTCTGTATCCAGAAAGGCCCGAACGGGACCTGCAACATGCCGTCGTGGATTATCCTGCTGAAATGTAGGATCTCGCAGGGATCGAATGACGGGTAGAGCCACGGGTCGTAACACATCTCAAATGTAACGTTCACTGTTCAAAGTGCCGTCAACGCTAACAAGAGGTGACCGAGACGTGTAACCAATGGCACCCCATACCATCACGCCGGGTGATACGCCAATATGGCGATGACGAATACACGCTTCCAATGTGCGTTCACCGCGATGTCGACAAACACGGATGCGACCATCATGATGCTGTAAACAGAACCTGGATTCATCCGACAAATAACGTTTTGCCATTCGTGCACCCAGGTTCGTCGTTGAGTACAACACCGCAGGCGCTCCTGTCTGTGATGCAGCTTGAAGGGTAACCGCAGCCACGGTGTCCGAGCTGATAGTCCATGCTGTGCTGCAAACGTTGTTGAACTGTTCGTGCAGATGGTTGTTGTCTTGCAAATGTCCCCATCTGTTGACTCAGGGATCGAGACGTGGTTGCACGATCCGTTACAGCCATGCGAGTAAGATGCCTGTCATCTCGACTGTTAGTGATACGAGGCCGTTGGGATGCAGCACGGCGTTCCGTATTACCCTCCTGAACGCACCGATTCCATATTCTGCTACCAGTCATTGGATCTCGACCAACGCGAGCAGCAATGTCGCGATACGATAAACCGAAATCGCGATAGGGTACAATCCGACCTTTATCAAAGTCGAGAACGTGATGGTACGCATTTCTCCTTACACGAGGCATGACAACAACGTTTCACCAGGCAACGCCCGTCAACTGCTGTTTGTGTGTAAGAAATCGGTTGGAAACTTTCCTCGTGTCAGCACGTTGTAGGTGTCTCCACCGCGGCCAACCTTGTGTGAATGCTCTGAAAAGCTTATCATTTGCATATCACAGCACCTTCTTCCTGTCGGTTAAATTTCGCGTCTGTAGCACGTCATCTTCGTGGTGTAGCAATTTTAATGGCCAGTAGCGTATAAATTGATACAATGTATCTTAACAAGTTCACGTAACTTCTACAATATGTAGACAGTGAAACGTTGACGTTTACTCGTCAGAAAGCAATGCAAACTGTCTTACAGAATCAAAGAACTTTGACAAGTTTACGAAATTTCTGTTTGTAAATGTGTGTACGTGTGCGTTGTCATTATCAGTGTGTGTGTGTGTGTGTGTGTGTGTGTGTGTGTGTGTGTGTGTGATATTTCTGTATTGTTAGTGTCTTACTACGGTTTGAACTATTTTGTTCTCACTGTGATTAAGACAGCTGTTTCCTAGGAGTTCACTGACTAGCGATCTCTCTGACAGCCCGTCTCTTTGTGAGTACAGCTGGTCGTCAAATGGGAAAACTTTTGCTCTGTGATTAACTTCAGAATGTTTGTTTTTCTTTTTTGTGGTGTTTGGAAACGTTTTCCTGTGGTTCTAATTCTTTCTTGATGATGCAACGGTTTCTGTGTGTGTGGGGGGGGGGGGGGGGTGTATATACTGACATACTTGGATATGACGTCATTACCACCTCGTATCGGATTTACATCGTCTACAATACTCGAAGCGACCCATGTTTTCTTTTAAGGGGTGGGGGATACGTAATATTTTATCTAGTCAGCTAATTTAAATATAGTTTTACAGGAAGATTTACAATGTACAGGTGGCAGTGCGTGTGATATAAAGGGACTTAAAGTTTTTGGAAGTTCTCATTTTGTGATGGGTAAAGTTGGGGCACACGTAATTTGGCTCGACGAATAGGCTGTATAGCATCGAGGAGGGACACCTGTGGTGGCAAAGAGGAAGACTGGAATTGGCAGGTTTTGATTATTGACGACGGTTAAGTGGCAAGAATACAGAGATGGAATAAACTGATGGAAGACTGAAGAAACTACGGGACGGTTCCTAACCAGCCGACGCAAGAAGTAGAAGGGGGAGGGGGAGAGGGAGAGGGAGAGGGGAAGAGAGAGGGAGAGGGGGGGAGAGAGAGAGAGAGAGAGAGAGAGAGAGAGAGAGAGGGGGGGGGGGGGAAGGAGGGGGGATGAACGATGGGGGGAAAAGTGAAGAACAGTCGATTCGCCAACCTTACCGAGGTGATACGGTGTTGCGCCCACATGTGTGAACAGGTGCGGGAGCTGCGGAAGCGGGCGGTGGCAGACATGTGGCACAACACGTGCTAGCCCAGCCCCGCCCACCCACAGCTCGTTCCGCTCCCGCTAGAAGTTTCCGCCGTCACAACGGCTCCATTCACTCGCCGCACACCGCCTGGGTGGGACGCGCTTGCCAGCCCGCGAAGCACACGACTGGAGCACGTCCAGACCCGTCATTTGCCGCAACTCGCAGCGCTAAGCAGTCGCTCGGTCTGGTCTGATCGTTCTTTTAGTCTTGGCGGAATATACGCACGGTTGGTGATTCGGGAGAAATTCGACAGTGTCCTAGGCCGGGATTCGATTCCGGATACCATCCTATGGCGGGCGCCACTCTACTCTCAGCTGTCTACATTCGCCCGAGTACACTGGAGCCTCAATGATGTCAAGTTCTGCTTAGGAAAGTTATGTCAAGAGTGCTGGTCGCTGCGATTTAGGCCCACTGCGCTGCCGCTGACACGCTATTACTAAACGGGTTGCCCCTTTTGACATCCGCAAAATACGTATCAAACACAATTTAGCTACCAGGAACACATTGCTTCCATTATTGCCTTTCTCGTATCTTAGTTCGTAACGAAGTTATGAACAGCAATACGTCTTGTATAAATGACACCCTATTTTCCTTACTCGGTAATCCACTTCCTCTCTCAAGACCTGTTCAAAAACAAGCCACAGCGTACCATTAACGTAAACATGGCGTTATGAAAAACATATCACAAAACTGACTGACACTTTGTACTAGCACACAGTCCAGGCACCACGATAACCGATAACCTATGTATGTATGTATGTATGTATGTACACTACTGACCATTAAAATTGCTGCACCAAGAAGAAATGCAGATGATAAACGGGTATTCTTTGGACAAGTATATTATACTACAACTGACATGTGGTTACATTTTCACGCAATTTGGGTGCATAGATCCTGAGAAATCAGTACCCAGAACAACAACCTCTGGCCGTAATAACGCCCTTGATACGCCTGGGCATTGAGTCAGACAGAGCTTGGATGGCGTGTACAGGTACAGCTGCCTATACAGCTTCAACACGATACCACAGTTCATCAACAGTAGTGACTGGCGTATTGTGACGAGCCAGTTGTTCGTCCACCATTGATCAGACGTTTTCAATTGATGAGAGATCTGGAGAATGTGCTGGCCAGAGCGGCAGTCCAACATTTTCTGTATCCAGAAAGGCCCGTACAGGACCTGCAGCACGCAGTCGTGCATTATCCTGCTGAAATGTACGGTTTCGCAGCGATCGAATGAAGGGTAGACCCACGGATCGTAACACATCTGAAATGTAACGTCCACTGTTCAAAGTGCCGTCTATGCGAACAAGAGGTGACCAAGACGTGTAACCAATGGCACCCCATACCATCACGCCGGGTGATACGCCAGTATGGCGATGACGAATACACGCTTCCAATGTGCGTTCACCGCGATGTCGCCAAACACGGATTCAACCATCACGATGCTGTAAACAGAACGTGGATTCATCCGAAAAAAAACGACGTTTTGCCATTCGTGTACCCAGGTTCGTCGTTGAGTACACCATCTCAGGCGCTCCTGTCTGTGATGCAGCGTCAAGGGTAACCACAGCCATGGTCTCCGAGCTGATCGTCATGCTGCTGCAAACGTCGTCAAACTGTTCGTGCAGATGGTTGTTGTCTTGCAAACGTCCCCATCTGTTGACTCAGGGATCGAGAAGTGGCTGCACGATCCGTTACAGCCATGCGGGAGAGATGCCTTGTGTGAATCCTCTGAAAAGCTAATCATTTGCATATCACAGCATCTTCTTCCTGTCGGTTAAATTTCGCGTCTGTAGCACGTCATCTTCGTGGTGTAGCAATTTTAATGGCCAGTAGTGTACTAAACTGGGGACTTAGAAACGACGCAGATGACTGGACACGCCGTAGCCCCCAGTGGTTCACAACCCCACAACAGGCCACAGCAGTCCACTCACCCCACCGTCGCCCCACACCGAACCCAGGGTTATTGTGCGGTTCGGCCCCCAGTGGACCCCCTTGGGAAAGTCTCATACCAGACAAGTGTAACCCCAAATGTCTGTGTGGTAGAGTAATTATGGTGTACGCTTACGTGGAAAAGGTGTTTGCGCAGCACTCACCGACACAGTGTAACTGAGGGGGAACAAGGGGAACCAGCCCACAGTCGCGAAGTTAGATCTGAAAAACCATCCACAGGCTGGCCGGCACACCGGACTTCGACACTAATCCGCCGGGCGGATCCGTGCCGTGGACCGGCACGACTTCCCGCTCGGGAAGCAGCGCGTTGAGACCGCGCGGCTAGCCGGGCGGGCTACGAAAACCTAAGTAAACATAAGGAAGTCCAATGAAAATCCACACCAGTCATTCAGTCAATGTACATTTTCTTTGTGTTCCCACTGTTGTGAACTCCAACAAGTTGACGAGTTACGTTAACTCGGGCACCTGCACTGTTTGCTAGCTACTACAGGAGGGTTAAGGTCACTTTTGTGTTACGTTTTTAATGACATCATATTTACATGAATAGGAAAGCCGCAACAACGGTATGTAACATGTAATACGTAATTTCCCCAAATATAGTCCAATTAAAATTACTTGATAGTTGATGCCTGTAATTTCCAGCAACAGCCGACTACCGTTCGGTTATAGGCTACACACAAACATGGCGGGACACTGCACTTTACAAATGCTGTTAACGTGTAACGTTGAACACTGCTGGAAGCAGCCGCCGGAAATGGAAGATCCCCTATCCACAGATAATTTTAAGTGACCAATGACTAAACTGCGAAAGACGACGCTTTTTGCTGTCCTGAATTTAAACTTACGTCCTAAGGTGCCCACAACCTCGTGATGGGCAATGCATCCGAGGAAAGTGCGGACAAAAGTCTGCGGCAGAACTAAAATCACGATCGCTTTATGCACGGCGATTAAAGCTAACCTCTCCGAGCAAACTCAAGGCAGACAAAAAAATTCCTTTTGCAGCGTTGAAAGCAAACTAATTTCTCTCTATCATTGATTACCTGCAACAAGCCTCACACTACGAGGAGCATTCAAGTTCTAAGGCCTCCAATTTTTTTTCTAATTAACTACTCGCCCGAAATCGATGAAACTGGCGTTAATTCTCGACGTAATAGCCCTGCAGACGTACACATTTTTCACAACGCTGACGCCATGATTCCATGGCAGCGGTGAATGCTTCTTTAGGAGTCTGTTTTGACCACTGGAAAATTGCTGAGGCAATAGTAGCACGGCTGGTGGATGTCCGGCCACGGACAGTGTCTTTCATTGTTGGAAAAAGCCAAAAGCCACTAGGAGCCAGGTCAGGTGAGTAGGGAGCATGAGGAATCACTTCAAAGTTATCACGAAGAAACTGTTGCGTAACGTTAGCTCGATGTGCGGGTGCGTTGTCTCGGCGAAACAGCACATGCGCAGCCCTTCCCGGACGTTTTTGTTGCAGTGCAGGAAGGAATTTGTTCTTCAAAACATTTTCTTAGGATACACCTGTTACCGTAGTGCCCTTTGGAACGCAATGGGTAAGGATTACGCCCTCAATGTCCCAGAACATGGACACCACCATTTTTTAAGCACTGGCGGTTACCCAAACATTTTTTTGGTGGCGGTGAATCTGTGCACTTTCATTGAGCTGACTGGCGCTTTGTTTCTGGATTGAAAAATGGCATCCCCGTCTCATCCATTGTCACAACCGACGAAAAGAAAGTCCCATTCGTGCTGTCGCTGCGTGTCAACATTGCTTGGCAACATGCCACACGGGCAGCCATGTGGTCGTCAGTCAGCATTCGTGGCACCCACCTGGATGACACTTTTCGCATTTTGAGGTCGTCATGCAGGATCGTGTGCACAGAACCCACAGAAATGCCAACTCTGGAGGCGATCTGTTCAACAGTCATTTGGCGATCCCCCAAAACAATTCTCTCCACTTTCTCGATCACGTCGTCAGACCGGTTTGTGCGAGCCCGAGGTTGTTTCGGTTTGTTGTAACACAATGTTCTGCCTTCATTAAACTGTCGCACCCGTGAAAGCACTTTCGACACATCCATAACTCCATCACCACATGTCTCCTTCAACTGTCGATGAATTTCAATTGGTTTCACACCACGCAAATTCAGAAAACGAATGATTGCACGCTGTTCAAGTAAGGAAAACGTCGCCATGTTAAGTATTTAAAACAGTTCTCATTCTCGCCGCTGGCGGTAAAATTCCATCTGCCGTACGGTGCTGCCATCTCTGGGACGTATTGACAATGAACGCGGCCTCATTTTAAAACAATGCGCATGTTCGTATCTCTTTCCAGTCCGGAGAAAAAAAAATCGGAGGCCTTAGAACTTGAATGCACCTCGTAGCTACACGAGCCGCCGCGTTACCAATCAATGAGAGTCTTCGTTGGTACTTGGCGGCAAATTACAGGTGACACAGGCAGATTACAGATGCAAACAGAATAATAGGAAGTAAAACAAGAGCAAGTAAAAAAATGAATATGATGCTGAAAATGATGTATCAAAGTATTATAATTAAAAACTACAATTAAACCAATTAACTGAATCAAATTAACAACCTAACTCTTTTGACTGGATTTATAAATTAAAAAAAAAAAAATTTACTACACTTGACGAGCTTCCAGCCACCAACCTTTTACACATTAGGTCTATAGGCTAAACCACTGCGCTATACCACAACTCTGGAGTAAGTAGTTATATTTGCAACTGTGGGCAACCAGTCGCAACGATGAATTGCAGGTTTCGAAAATTCGGCTTCACGCAGTGTTATGTGAAGCTTATCTAACGTAAAGGAAATAAAAGAAAAATTCGGAGTAGGAATTAAAATCCATGGAGAAGAAAAAAAAAATTCGAGGTTTGTCGATGACATTTTAATTCAGTCTGAGACAACAAAGGACCTGGAAGAGCAGCTGAACGGAATGGACAACGGATTTTTGCTATTTGGGGATCCAAATAACTGATGATCATCGAAGTAGAGAGGATATAAAATGTAGACTGGCAATGGCAAGGAAAGCATAAGTGTCAGGAAGTCGTTTATGAAAGTATTTGTATGGAGTGTAGCCATGTATGGAACTGAAACGAGAACGATAAATAGTTTGGACAAGAAGAGAATAGAAGCTTTCGAAATGTGGTGCTACAGAAGAATGCTCAAGGTTAGATGGGTAGATCACATAACTGATGAGGAAGTATTGAATAGAATTGGGGAGAACAGGAATTTGTGGCACAACTTGACCAGAAGAAGGGATCGGTTGGTAGGACATGTCCTGAGGCATCAAGGGATCACCAATTTAGTATTGGAGGGCAGCGTGGAGGGTAAAAATCGTAGAGGGAGACCAAGAGATGAATACACTAAGCAGATTCAGAAGGATGTAGGTTGCAGTAGCTACTGGGAGATGAAGAAGCTTGCACAGGATAGAGTAGCATGGAGAGCTGCATCAAACCAGTCTCTGGACTGAAGACCACAACAACAACAAAAACAACAACATCCAAAACAACATCCAACGTAAGCCGATCTCTGTGATTGCGATAACCGTATGACGCTGAATGGCGTCTTGTGCGGAAGTATTCAGTAGTGTTTGGTTTGTTCTGCATAAGGAACTGTGTGAATTTCAAAAAATGGTTCAAATGGCTCTAAGCACTATGGGACTTGACATCTGAGGTCATCAGGCCCCTAGACTTAGAACTACTTAAACCTAATGACACCACACACATCCATGCCGAGGCGGGATTCGAACCTGCGACCGTAGCAGCAGCGCGGTTCCGGACCGAAGCGCCTAGAACCGCTCGGCCACTCCGGCCGGCTGTATGAATTTCATTAGCACTGTTGTGTGTAGGTCTTGTTTTTGGTGAAGTTATCACGTGTGATGATATGAAATAGAAATGCCAGACCCATCCAAATAGATGAAGGAAGGATGCTGAACAAGGAATTGGAAGTGAACTGAACATCCGTTGTGGCAGTTCGGCAACGGCGAAAGCTTCGGGCGTGACGTTGAGCGGTCTGATTGGAGGAAACCAGCTCCAACGCGAAGTGTCGATTATTAAGTAATTTTAATCGGGCGATAGTTTATACGAGATCTTTTGAGCCCTAGGAAGAAGAACAGGAGAAGATTGGAGACGCGTTTTCAACTTTTGAACGACAATACAGACGTAAGTCAGTGGAAGAGCTCGTATGGAGGGGGGGATTGCGCGCTGGAGTTCTCGGTCTCAGCCAGAAAGCGAGTAAACCGCGCGCCAGGCGTCGAGATTATTTTTGTCAGCGAGGGTTCTTCCCCTTTCCCTGCTGTGGATATAAGAGATCCTCTCTGGGAATGCAACACACGTGAGAGACTAAGTTTATTTACTGTCACAAACGAGTGGGAGATTTAGTCTTTCCAGGGGCAAAGTGATTGACGTGGAACAGAGTTTCCGTACCCCGTATTTCGAGAATTGTACGATTGAAACCAAACGAATGTCACGCCGACAGTATTAACCTCAATACTGTAGACTTTACATTCATTTACGTTGCAATAAAAATAGCATTCCTCACCTACCCAAAAGAACACACAACTGTCAAGGGTACCAAATGTAAATTGGTGCCGTACATCTACAGACATGAGAATGATTAAACATTTAACTACTTAGCTGTTTGCTGTATTTCTTCAAATAACGTAGTTCGTAACTACGGAGCTCAACCATTATTATCACGGATAAATTAATGTCGCCATTAAAATGGTTCAAATGGCTCTAAGCACTATGGGACTTAACAGCGGAGGTCATCAGTCCTCTAGAACTTTGAACTACTTAAACCTAACTAACCTAAGGACATCACACACATCCATGCCCGAGGCAGGATTCGAACCTGCGACCGTAGCGGTCCAGACTGAAGTGCCCTCGGCCACTCTGGCCAGCCACCATTAGAAGACGTGAGTAAGAATGGAAAAGAAAATTGAGAATGCGCTAGGTGACGATCAGTTTGGCTTTAGGAAAAGTAAAGGGACGAGAGAGGCAATTCTGACGTTACGGCTAATAATGGAAGCAAGGCTAAAGAAAAATCAAGACACTTTCATAGGATTTGTCGACCTGGAAAAAGCGTTCGACAATATAAAATGGTGCAAGCTGTTCGAGATTCTGAAAAAAGTAGGGGTAAGCTATAGGGAGAGACGGGTCATATACAATATGTACAACAACCAAGAGGGAATAATAAGAGTGGACGATCAAGAACGAAGTGCTCGTATTAAGAAGGGTGTAAGACAAGGCTGTAGCCTTTCGCCCCTACTCTTCAATCTGTACATCGAGGAAGCAATGATGGAAATAAAAGAAATGTTCAGGAGTGGAATTAAAATACAAGGTGAAAGGATATCAATGATACGATTCGCTGATGACATTGATATCCTGAGTGAATGTGAAGAAGAATTAAATGATCTGCTGAACGGAATGAACAGTCTAATGAGTACACAGTATGGTTTGAGAGTAAATCGGAGAAAGACGAAGGTAAGGAGAAGTAGTAAAAGTGAGAACAGCGAGAAACTTAACATCAGGATTGATGGTCACGAAGTCAATGAAGTTAAGGAATTCTGCTACCTAGGCAGTAAAATAACCAATGACGGACGGAGCAAGGAGGACATCAAAAGCAGACTCGCTATGGCAAAAAAGGCATTTCTGGCCAAGAGAAGTCTACTACGAGGGTTGCCCAGTAAATAATGCCCCATTTTTTTTTCTCCGAAATAAAAAATATTAGAAATGTGACACTTTAGGTGCGAGTTATTTGAAGTTTCCCGCGTGTGTACGCAAAGTTTCAATTTCCTCCGACAGAGAGCGGTGGTGTAGGAATGTTCTAAAATGGCGTCTGCAGGTGACATCCGTCATAAACAACGTGCAGTGATTGAATTTCTCGTAGCAGAGGAAGAAACCGTGGACAATATTCATAAACGCTTGTGCAAAGTCTACGGAACATCTGCAGTCGATAGGAGTACTGTTGGTCGCTGGGCACAGAGGGTGAAAGCATCAGAGGGCGGTGCTGCGGAGCTCCGAGATTTGCCGCGGTCGGGAAGGCCTCCCACGGTTGTCACGCCTGACATGTTGCAGCGGGCTGATGTTCTCATTCGACGGGATCGACGCATTACGACTCGACAGAGGCTTATGTCAAAACATTAGACAAACTTAAGCAGCGCTTCCGGCGCCTTGGGCGTCATGTTAACCCACAGGATGTTTTGATTCAGCATGATAACGCTCGTCCTCACACAAGTTTGAGGACTTGTGAACACATCGCGAAAGTGGGTTGGATAGTGTTACCCCATCCACCCTACAGCCCCGATTTGGCTCCTTCAGACTTTCACTTGTTTGGGCCAATGAAGAATTTCATTCGTGGAAGACGTTTTGCCGATGACGAAGAAGTGATTCACGAAGTGACAACCTGGCTCCGTAGGCAGAGTACAGATTTTTACCGGCAGGGAATACACGCTCTTGTGTCTCGCTGGAAAAAGGCCGTCGAACTTGAAGGAGATTATGTGGAAAAATAAAGCAAGTAGACAAAACATCAGTCTTTCACATATGTAAATTTGATTGTTGTGGAATAAATACTTCTGGAGAAAAAAAATATGGGGCATTATTTACTGGGCAACCCTCGTAATATCAAATACCGGCCTTAATTTGAGGAAGAAATTTCTGAGGATGTACGTCTGGAGTACAGCATTGTATGGTAGTGAAACATGGACTGTGGGAAAACCGGAACAGAAGAGAATCGAAGCATTTGAGATGTGGTGCTATAGACGAATGTTGAAAATTAGGTGGACTGATAAGGTAAGGAATGAGGAGGTTCTACGCAGAATCGGAGAGGAAAGGAATATGTGAAAAACACTGATAAGGAGAAGGGACAGGATGATAGGACATCTGCTAAGACATGAGGGAATGACTTCCATGGTACTAGAGGGAGCTGTAGAGGGCAAAAACTGTAGAGGAAGACAGAGATTGGAATACGTCGAGCAAATAATTGAGGACGTAGGTTGCAAGTGCTACTCTGAGATGAAGAGGTTAGCACAGGAAAGGAATTCGTGGCGGGCCGCATCAAACCAGTCAGTAGACTGATGGGGGGGGGGGGGGGGGGGGGGGAAGTAATTAAAAATCTAAAAAGATTCAAAATAATACGGGAGATATTCTATCTTTTGCGACTGTAGTGAATCTTATTTAGATCAGATGCGTTCCGCTTTTATTTAAAGTATCTTCAGTGCTCAAGTTTTTGACTCCTACATTATTTCCTTGCGTTGTTCTACAAGCAAGTGTTCGAGTTTTCCTTTGCGTGTTTTTATAAACCCTCATTCACCTCCTGCTCTTTGTTTTGACCCGCACGGTCGAAGGCCTGTGAGTAGAAGAACGGATGGAAATAGTGTACGAGCTAAAAAACTGTACCCTGACGACTAAACAAAGCGCAACGCATCTGATCGAAGTAAGGCTTCATTACACTCACAAAAGACGGAGTAACTCCCATATTACTTCTAAAGAGAGGCCTCAAAAACAAAGCGACAATGTGTTGAAAGCGGTTGTTCGTCGGCCCTAAGCCCACGTAATCCACACAGCCCTCTTTGAAAGTTGCGGTATTTTGTCATTCCCATCAGAAAATTCTTAATTAGCTGACAAACTTTAAACCCTCTGTCTCGATGAATGCTGATAATCTGCCCCTCTCGCAAATCGTTAAAAAGTGCTGCAACACGACCATTGTCATCACGTGCGAGTTTTGTACCGCTGGCTCCCTGAACCTCATGCGTATCTCCATACCACATCTCTGACAACGTGTTGTTTCCACAAGATTGCGGCCATCCATATGACGACTTTTCGCGCGGTTTCTTTCTGTTAACTGACAGAATTTCTAATCCCGTACACTGTTCGGACGGTGACACACTCGGTGTGATTCGGGACGAGTGTGCTGCGTGCTGGCAAACCATCTCACTGTACCTAGTTTTTATCTCCATAACCATACGGAAGAACACAAGGTCAACCCCATACAGCTTAAGCAGTAATCAGACATCCACGCGGTACAATATTACGCCTAACACTTCAATTACTGCTCGAGGAAGAGGAGGAGAAGCCGCGCGGATTCGCCGCGTGGTTTGAGGCGCCATGTCACGGATTGCGCGGACCCTTCCGGCGGGGGTTCGAGTCCTCCCTCGGGCATGGGTGTGTGTTTTGTTCTTAGTTTAAGTAGTGTGTAAGTCTAAGGACCGATGACCTCAGCAGTTTGGTCCCTTAGGAATTCACACACATTTTAACATTTTTTGAGGAGGAGAAAATTAGTGTTTAACGTCTCGTCAACAACGAGGTTATTAGAGACGGAGCACAAGCTCGGGTTAGGGAAGGATGGCAAAGGAAAGCGGCCGCTTCCTTTCGAAGGAACCATCCAGTCATTTGCCTTGAGCGATTAGGGGAAATAGGGAAATCACGGAAAACTAAATCAGGATGGCCGGACGCGCATTTGAACCGCCGTCCTCCCCAAAATTACTGGTCGAAGGAAGGGAGTAGCAACTGACCTACTCGAATATTTGGCCAACAGGACAACGTATGTTGTCCCATATACAGTATCGTGCATAACGTTTCAGTCTGTCATAGATTAAACAACTTGCTTATTTTCTTCGGTCAGATACCGCAGTTGTAAAAAGCTTCTGAAATGAGCCCATTTCTGACTTCAACTGTAATTATTTCCATCATTGGCTCATTTCGGCTATTAAGCCCTTTTCAAGCAGTAGTTTACGTCCATAACGACATGCCATCAAACTATAAACTGAGAAGACAATAGTCAGGGGTTAGCGAGATGCATGCGTACAGACGGCGGGAGTATTGCGTACACAACGTATAAAAAGGGTGTGCATTGGTGGAGCTTCGCACGACGGGAGTCACAGAGTTTGAACGCCGAATGGTAGTTGGAGCTAACCCATGGGACAATCACATTTCGGAAATCGTTACGGAATTCAGTATTCCGAGAATACCAAATTTCAGGCATTACCCCTCACCACAGAAGCCGACGGCGCGGAAATGAATGTGGGACGTACGACGAACGTATCCGTTAGGCCGGTATTACACTATCAAATTTCTTTGTCAAATATCTTTTTCAAAGATATTTGATGGTGTAATAGGGAACTTTGTCAAATGTCGTCCAATATTTGATCAAATCTAGGGCCTCGCTGTAGATTTCATCAAAGAAGCCACTTGTCTTCTGTTCACTGCAATGTGACATGTTACCACATGGAGCGCTAGCATCGCTGCAGCGTTCTGTCGTCTGTAGTGTTTTTATAAACATCGCGGGTAAACACAATTGGTGTGTGCCGACAACTACAAAATTAATAGAGATGTATGAAGCTGATGAGGCGCTTTACAACGTGAGGCACCCTGAATACAAAAATAGATTAAGAAGATTGGAGACCTAACCTAACCTAACCTAACCCAATCCTGTCCTGTAGCAAGGAATCGGAGTGTTACAGTGAGCCTGTCTTCTGCAGATGTAGCAGTTCTTAAGTGAATATTGTACTTTGTGATATGAGGATACACTTCATTGAGCACATACAGAAATGTGTGCTCATCTATTCTGAAGTAATTGATGTACGACTTGACGTCCTTCACTATAAGCTCACGTAACAAGTTTTGTCGAATGCGTTTATCGTGTCGTCGTAAAACCCACGGCTTCACCCAGGTATGTTTCCTTTTTTTGCCCCGCTTCTCTTCCGCACATGCACACAGTGCAACTGTGGTACATGCAACTTCTGCGGTTAATAACAAGTAGTTGTTGTCAGCCATCTTGAACTTTGACGAAAAATATGATGACAGTGTAATACCCCTTCTAGCGCTACGTCAAAGATCATTGTCAAATATATTTGACGGAATATTTGATCACATCTTTGATCAAATCTTTGACAAAGAAATTTGACAGTGTAATACCGGCCTTAGGACAGTGCGGCGAAATCTGGCGTTGATGGGCTACGGCAGCAGACGACCGACGCGAGTGCCTTTGCTAATAATCACGACATCGCCTGCAGCGCCTCTCCAGGCTCGTGGCCGTATCGGGTGGACCCTAGACAGCTGGAAAAACCATGACCGGTCACATCAGTCCTGATTTCAGCTGATGCTGGGATTCGAGTGTGGGGCGGATCCAAGGAGTCGGCAAAGTTCTGTGCGAGCTGGTGGTGGTTCCGTAGCGGTGTGGGCTGTTTTTACATCGACTCGACTGCGTCCTATAGTCCAACTGAACCCACCGTTGACCGGAAGTGGTCATGTGCGGCTAGTTGAAGACCATTTGTAGCCTTTCATGGACTTTATGTTCCCCAAACAACGATGTCGTGTCACCGGACCATAATTGTTCGGGACTGGTTTGACGAACATTCTGAACAATTCGAGCGAATGATTTAGATACCCGGACCGCTCGACATGAACCCCATTGAAAATTTATGGGACATAATAGAGAGATCAGTTCGTGCTCAAAATCCTGCACCGGCAACACTTTCGCCATGTTGTTGTTGTTGTTGTGGTCTTCAGTCCTGAGACTGGTTTGATGCAGCTCTCCATGCTACTCTATCCTGTGCAAACCTCTTCATCTCCCAGTACCTACTGCAACCTACATCCTTCTGAATCTGCTTAGTGTATTCATCTCTTGGTCTCCCTCTACGATTTTTACCCTCCACGCTGTCCTCCAATACTAAATTGGTGATCCCTTGATGCCTCAGAACATGTCCTACCAACCGATCCCTTCTTCTGGTCAAGTTGTGCCACAAACTTCTCTTCTCCCCAATCCTATTCAATACTTCCTCATTAGTTATGTGGTCTACCCATCTAATCGTCAGCGTTCTTCTGTAGCACCACATTTCGAAAGCTTCTATTCTCTTCTTGTCCAAACTATTTATCGTCCATGTTTCACTTCCATACAAATACGTTCAGAAATGACTTCCTGACACTTAAATCTATACTCGATGTTAACAAATTTCTCTTCTTCAGAAACGATTTCCTTGCCATTGCCAGTCTACATTTTATATCCTCTCTACTTCGACCATCATCAGTTATTTTACTCCCTAAATAGCGAAACTCTTTTACTACTTTAAGTGTCTCATTTCCTAAGCTAATCCCCTCAGCATCACCCGATTTAATTTGACTACATTCCATTATCCTGGTTTTTCTTTTGTTGATGTTAATCTTATATCCTCCTTTCAAGACACTGTCCATTCCATTCAACTGCTCTTCCAAGTCCTTTGCTGTCTCTGACAGAATTACAATGTCATCGGCGAACCTCAAAGTTTTTATTTCTTCTTCATGGATTTTAAAATCTACTCCAAATTTTTCTTTTGTTTCCATTACTGCTTGCTCAATATACAGATTGACTAACATCGGGGAGAGGCTACAACCCTGTCTTACTCCCTTCCCAACAACTGCTTCCCTTTCATGTCCCTCGACTCTTATAACTGCCATCTGGTTTCTATACAAATTATAAATAGACTTTCGCTCCCTATATTTTACTCCTGCCACCTTTAGAATTTGAAAGAGAGCATTCCAGTCAACATTGTCAAAAGCTTTCTCTAAGTCTACAAATGCTAGAAACGTAGGTTTGCCTTTCCTTAATCTTTCTTCTAAGGTAAGTCGTAAGGTCAGTATTGCCTCACTTGTTCCAGTGTTTCTACGGAATCCAAACTGATCTTCCCCGAGGTCGGCTTCTACTAGTTTTTCCATTCGTCTGTAAAGAATTCGTGTTAGTATTTTGCAGCTGTGGCTTATTAAACTGATTGTTCGGTAATTTTCACATCTGTCAACACCTGCTTCCTTTGGGATTGGAATTATTATGTTCTTCTTGAAGTCTGAGGGTATTTCGCCTGTTTCATACATCTTGCTCACCAGATGGTAGAGTTTTGTCAGGACTGGCTCTCCCAAGGCAGTCAGTAGTTCCAATGGAATGTTGTCTACTCCCGGGGCCTTGTTTCGACTCATGTCTTTCAGAGCTCTGTCAAACTCTTCACGCAGTATCGTATCTCCCATTTCATCTTCATCTACATCCTCTTCCATTTCCATAATATTGTCCTCAAGTACATTGCCCTTGTATAGACCCTTTATATACTCCCTCCACCTTTCTGCTTTCCCTTCTTTGCTTAGAACTGGGTTTCTATCTGAGCTCTTGATATTCATATAAGTGGTTCTCTTTTCTCCAAAGGTCTCTAATTGTCTGTAGGCAGTATCTATCTTACCCCTAGTGAGATAAGTCTCTACATCCTTACATTTGTGCGCCATAATGGACGCTATAGTGGCAGCATGGCTCAATGTTTCTGCGTCGTCCGACACGATATGGGATACCCCCTAATGACTTTTGTTACCCTGGAGAACAACCACTAATAAATGCCAGGACACATAAAACTTACAAGTAGTAAGGCGCGCATAGGTAGAAACGATCACAATAAAATAATCGAAAACAGAGCTCGCACGGAAAGATGTAAGCGTTCGTTTTTTTCCGTACGCTGTTCTAGAGCACAATAACACAATTATTGTCAAGGTGGTTCGATAACTCTCTGCCAGCCACTTAAGTGTGATTTGCAGAGTATCGATGTATATGTAAACGATGTCGAAACACAATTGGTATAAAAATACCTACTGCACACATGATAATTTATTAGTTTTTTGTTTGCACGCCGCATGCCGGGGCCTTGATAGTTTCACAGCTTGTTCTCGTGGACGTCAAGCACCGCTTGAAAATGGCGCTAATAGCCCAGACTGACGAACAGTGGAAATAAATAATTACGCCATTTCCAAAATTAAGTAACCTGTAATAATGAGTGCCAAATATGGGCTGATCCATATATATGAATCATTATATCTACATGTCGTACCACACCTTCTGTAGCAGAACTGCAGAGCACAGTAATCAAAACTGATTTCGCAGTTTGAAGCAAATCTGCATAGAAGGAGGCGAATTTCTAAATGAGATATCGAACTTCAGTAAATGTAATCAGTTGTAGAGGCAGTTACTGTGCATAATCAATTCTTTATAAAGCTAAGTCTTTGTCAATCCGATGTTTGATTTGTACGTCAACGTGAGTTGGGATGGTAAGCGCTTGTATTCCAGACATGAATTTTTCTTTCTTTGTGTGTGTGTGTGTGTGTGTGTGTGTGTTATCGAGCGCACTTGTTTACGTAGGCATTCCCTTCTCTGAGAAGCCTCCCTAAAAGAGGAACAGGAGTGCCAGAGTTAAGCTCGCTGGTCGTAAAACGTGCGTCGTGGTCAGTGGCGCGGTGGTCGGTCATTGGCTCCTCGGAGCCCCCTGGCAGCTGACGCCACTCAACACGCACTGGAAACAGACAGGCTGAGCGGCGCGCCGCAACGACTGCCCAAAGTCACTGTACAGTATTTGTTTCCCGCTGCGTCACGTGTGCTACCTGCGCTGAGGAAATTACGACACTGGATTTTCTCTCTTTCGTTTTGGGACGTAAAATGACGAAGTGCGTCGCGCGGGTTGAATTGACACATGATAAAGAATGGTAGCATTTGTTTTTCTAATGACAAGCCTAAACTTCAGAAAAAAAATCGTGACACGTGAAGACACGAACCACCTCAAGATGAAACGCAGTTGTTAACACATGCTGAAACATTTAAATAACTCAACATCGTTACAAAGAACATATCGAGAGATGAACTAATCAAATCCAGAGTAGATATTAGAGACAGAGTATCAAAGGAGAAGGTGGGTGCAAATAACGGTTGAGGTGTGATCAGACGTCAGGAATGAATGCCGTGATGTGATACGCAAATGGCAGTGTCCACTACGAGTAAATGCGTGAATGTAAGCTCGCAGGTGGTGTAAAACGCTGTGACACCAGTAAAGTTGTGTGTCTGCTGCATAGCATAATGCTGTGTCCCAGACGTACGCTCTCAGCTCAGAGACTCTTTCCTAAGTTCAAGCCAATGTTTGATAGAATTGGACTTCTTTCGGTCACGAGTACCCTCTTTGCCTGTGCTAGTCTGCTTTTTATGTCTCCCTTACTTCATCCGCTAGGTGTTAGTTTGGGCCGGCCGCTGTGGCCGAGCGGTTGTAGGCGCTAAACTTCGCAACCGCGCTGCTGCTACGGTCGCAGGATTAAATCCTGCCTCGGGCATGGATGTGTGTGATGTCCTTAGGTTAGTTAGGTTTAGGTAGTTCTAAGTTCTAGGGGACTCATGACCTCAGATGTTAAGTACCATAGTGCTCAGAGCCTTTTCAACAATTAGTTAATTTGGTTCCAAGGTAGCAGAATTTGTTCAATTCGTCTTCCTCGTGGTCACCAATTTTTGTGTTAATTTTTATACTAATGTTTCTGGTACTAATCATTACTTTCGTCTTTGTTCGGTTTATTCTGCACTCATTAGATTGCTCATGCTGTTCCACAGGGCGTTCTTCACATTCACTTAGGCTAGTAATGTCGTCAGGAATATTACCAATGAGGTCATTCGCTGTCTTGTAATCCCAGCGTCGAACCTTTATGTTGTTTTCGTTACTGGTTCTTCGGCGTGAAGACTGAACAGTAATGGGCGAAAGACTGCATCCCTCCCTTACACCCTTTTTAAGCCCAGCACAAGTTCTTGGTCTTCCATTCCTTTGTTCCCTCTTGGTTCTTGCATATATTGTACATTACCCGTCCTTCTCTTTAGCTTACATCCATTTTTCTCATCATTATGAACAAACATATCGCAAGTTTTACACTGTCGAATTCTTTTTGCACGTCGAAAAATCCTGTGAAGGAGTCGGTGTCCTGACTTTTCATAAGTCATTCTTTCTTTGTGAAGTGCAATATCATAACCGCATTTCCAATGCGTAAGCCTTTCGCAAAGCCAAACTGATCGCTATGTAAGAGATCTCCAATGGTCTTTTACATTTTTCTGTATTTTAAGATAAGGATAAGGATGGAAGGAAGGAGGTCGTGTCCCTTTTCGAAAGAACCGTCCCGCACTCTTACGGAGTGATTTGGGGAAATCACGATCACCATATATACGCACCACAACCGAAAAACTATCATACTCTTAGGGAAAGCGTCACCTCGCTCTGAAACACACACACACACACACACACACACACACACACACACACACACACACACACACGAGAGAGAGAGAGAGAGAGAGAGAGAGAGAGAGAGAGAGAGAGAGAGTCGGTGAAGGGCGCCACACACAGGTGTGGTAAATGCAGGCGGGCGGAGCAGCCCTCAGCGGCGCCTGCGGAGGCAATATAAAAGTCCCCCGTGCCGGGGCGATTGCAGAGCGCGCGCCGATAAGCGGCGGCCTCACGCGAACTGCCGCACCGCCGACACGGCAGCCACCGCACGCTCAGCAGCTCTCACGGCCCGACCTTCACGTGCAACTGCACGATCGCATGGCCACCACCAGAAACGATCAGACCTGTTGAAACGATCAGACCTGTTGAAACGATCAGACCTGTTGAAACGATCAGACCTGTTGAAACGATCAGACCTGTTGAAACGATCAGACCTGTTGAAACGATCAGATCTACCGAATCGCCAAAACCTACCGAATCGCCAAAACCTACCGAATCGCCAAAACCTACCGAATCGCCAAAACCTACCGAATCGCCAAAACCTACCGAATCGCCAAAACCTACCGAATCGCCAAAACCTACCGAATCGCCAAAACCTACCGAATCGCCAAAACCTACCGAATCGCCAAAACCTACCGAATCGCCAAAACCTACCGAATCGACAAAACCTACCGAATCGACAAAACCTACCGAATCGACAAAACCTACCGAATCGACAAAACCTACCGAATCGACAAAACCTACCGAATCGACAAAACCTACCGAATCGACAAAACCTACCGAATCGACAAAACGTATCGAATCAGTTCTAGGCGCTACAGTGTGGAACCGCGCGACCGCTATGGTAACAGGTTCGAACCTGATAACCTCAGAAGTAAAGTCCCATAGTGCTCAGAGTCATTTGAACCTATCGAACCGACACGGCGTACAGAACAACCGACACGGCGTACAGAACAACCGACACGGCGTACAGAACCGACAAAACCAACCGACTTAACAAAAACTTCCAAATGGAAAAAACCTATCGACAGTTGATCAACTATCACATAAAGGCCTTCCACACTATTTTCGTAACACATAACTGATGCAAATATACCACATCCGATACAGGCTGTAATACACACAGTCAACAACAAAGAAGAAAACCAGCAGAAGACATCACTGATTTCGATTTCTAGATATACATTGCCCCCCTCCTCCCCCCCCCCCCCTCAAATGCCACACCAGCAGCTACAGTAATGGACGAAGTGTTCTAGACTAATCTAGTTTAAGACTGTTTATTTTTAAGTAACATTTCTCTATGTATGTATGTATGTATTAACACTTGACAATGAGCAGAACATGTTCAAAACGCATTGAATTATGTTAGATTAAGCATAAAATAAAATAAATAGTTACTAGTAGCAGAAACTTGAAATAATTAATTATCCTACACAGTCACGGTCCACAAACATAGCCATTATGGCTGAAAATAATACTCTGATATGTTTGCGACGAGATGTTCAAACAGAGTAATTTGTACCTCTTAAACACCTACGCCTTGTGTATCTGCTAACGACTTTTTCTATGTGACATACTCACTAGAGTGTCCAAGAAAGAAACCACAACTGACTATGCAAGGTGAGTCAGCTGCCTCCGGCGCTGCCGTTTTGTGCAACCCGCATCATAAACCACATGCGAGATTTTCATATTCTCTCGCTCGCTACGCGCAGTATATTAGGCCTACAGAAAAAAAAATATGTTTTCGCTGGTGGCCACGGTTTTCAAGTTATTCAGGAAAAACGTACGAAAGTGACCTGAAACGCACGACCACTCCCACGCTCAGCTCCCACCAGCCAGCTTTTCTATCACGTTATTCGTGGCACTTCCTCCTACCATAGCACAAAAATTTCCTGCTGCACGAACTATTTCCTATATTCGACCTTTCTTGGTCTCTACTGATTGGGCTATTACGCCACCAGCATAGTCGTCTACTTCGTTAACATCGTTTACTTAAACGTGCCCCTAAGGGCAATGAACGGAAAACGAATTTTGCAAACACTACGCTAAAACTAATTACGTTGACAATTCGATCCAAACGTAACCCTTGCAAGCAGAACAGTTTCGTAGTCAGAAGACGTGACGAACACAACGATGTAACTGTTTATTTTATGGTGTTAAAACTGACAAAACTGCTACGTAAAATTTACACAAATGTCTGTCTGTAAGTGCTGGACTACGTTCGTGACGCAGTAAGGTCATTCACGAAGACCAAAAAAATATCTATTGTGGGAAATAATTCCTGTAGTAGCAAATATTTCTACAGTGGAAGAAAGGAGTGCCATACTAGATATAAGAAATCATGATCGGTAGGGGGCTGATTGTGGGAGAAGGTGTGATTTTGAAGGTCACCTTTGTACGTTTTTATTAGGTAACACGCATGCACGCGCGCGCGCACACACACACACACGCACACACACACACACACACACACACACACACACACACACACACACACAGATTAGAACTTTACTGTGATATATGTCTGGAACACCCCATTTCGTGCCAAATTCGTTACTCTAATGACACGATCCTGGACTAGAACAGGGAATGCCCGCTATGTTAAGGCTCCCATAAACAAAAATAATGGCAGAGAGAAATCCACAGAACTTACCCGTCGGAAGTATGTATATGAGGTTGAAAGCGGTAGTAAGGGGTAAGCCAAATAAATGCTGGACGGCAATATATGCAATGGACACTTCAGGATACGACGACTGCACGTCCGTGTACTTCTTACAGCACCGTGACAGTCGCCTCGCCTCCCTAGTGACGACGTCGACGTCGGCAGAAGCGGACTGGGATCGTGGGCAGACACCCGCAGCACCTGCGCATAGCGGCGGAATGCCATGGCGGGACCGACCGTTGAAGGGCTTCGCGGTCCACACCTGCTGTGTCCGGAAGAAGGGAGCCAGGCAGCTAGCTACCAGCTCCCAGCCGGCTGCGCCCGTGCGCATGCGCAACTAGAGCGACAAAAGACGGGGCAGCCTCCACGTAGCACGCACGAACTTCATTGGCTCATGTACGCCCTCAACTTCATGGACTGCTTCCTGATCAAGTATCTCTGGTATTTGTTGGTAATAGTTACATTACTATCAAAAATTAACATTTGGAAGTATACGTTACCATAGAAATTTTTACTTATGCTGTAAATGGGGTTTCTTAGATCAGATTAGTGTAAGCTCGCTATCTTGCGCGATGGTTGATATAACATTTCACTCTTAACAGACGACTGTTGCGGTTTCCTTTGACGCAGCAGCAGAGATAGTCGTACCGAATTTCGACACGGGAGGTTTTTTTATTATAATGCTTTAGGTTTGGAATAGAAGTTATCCTAACACTTTCAAAATACATAAGAAGGTATAAAATCATAAAAGTACGATGGAAAACACAGGTTTTCACTCTCTTTTCGTGTTTTTGGTACACACTTCCACCTCTTCCCCTTCTGTTTTCCCTCTACCACAATATTAGTTTAAGACAGCTGCCATGTTGTTGTTAGGTCTTCAGTCCTGAGACTGGTTTGATGCAGCTCTCCATGCTACTCTATCCTGTGCAAGCTTCTTCATCTCCCAGTAGTTACTGCAACCTACATCCTTCTGAATCTGTTTAGTGTATCCATCTCTTGGTCTCCCTCTACGATTTTTACCCTCCGCGCTGCCCTCCAATACTAAATTGGTGATCACTTGATGCCTCAGAACATGTCCTACCAACCGATCCCTTCTTCTAGTCAAGTTGTGCCACAAACTTCTCTTCTCCCCAATCCTATTCAATACCTCCTCATTAGTTACGTGATCTACCCATCTAATCTTCAGCATTCTTCTGTAGCACTACATTTCGATAGCTTCTATTCTCTTCCTGTCCAAACTATTTATCGTCCATGTTTCACTTCCACACATTGCTACACTCCATACAAATCCTTTCAGAAACGACTTCCTGACATTTAAATCTATACTCGATGTTAACAAATTCCTCTTCTTCAGAAACGCTTTCCTTGCCATTGCCAGTCTACATTTCATATCCTCTCTACTTCGACCATCATCAGTTATTTTGCTCCCCAAATAGTAAAACTCTTTTACTACTTTGAGTGTCTCATTTCCTAATCTAATTCGCTCAGCATCACCCGAATTAATTCGACTACATTCCATTATCCTCGTTTTGTTTTTGTTGATGTTCATCGTATATCCTCCTTTCAAGACACTGTCCATTCTGTTCAACTGCTCTTCCAAGTCCTTTGCTGTCTCTGACAGAATTACAGTGTCATCGGCGGACCTCAAAGTTTTTAATTTCTTCTCCATGGAATTTAATACCTACACCGAATTTTTCTTTTGTTTCCTTTACTGCTTGCTCAATATACAGATTGAATAACATCGGGGAGAGGCTACAACCCTGTCTCACTCCCTTCCCAACCACTGCTTCCCTTTCATGTCCCTTGACTCTTATAACTGCCATCTGGTTTCTGCACAAATTGTAAATAGCCTTTCGCTCCCTGTATTTTACCCCTGCCATTTGATTTCCTAACTACCGTATCCTATGCTATTAGTTTCTGTAATTAAATCTGTTTCAATGTATGCGGTGTTTTTTCAAGGGCCGAGTTTGCGCTTTCTATTACGTAAGCCCTTTCTATTACGTACGTTACTGTGTGACCCAATGTCGATATTGCCGCTGCATTCTTCGCTTTTGGGTGTGTCGGTTTTCCGGCTGCAATAAACTAACGAACGTTTATAGCGTCGCACACTTTGGTTTAGTTAACCCTGTGGTGCATGAATTTCACTGCAGTGGACAACTTATAATGGTCAATCTTCTGGTGTTTTCAATCAGTCATGAGGCTGCAAATGCATGCAGGACACAACACCAGTAGGGAGTGCCCACTGCAGTGAACTGTGTGCATTAGCAGCCTCAGGACAGATTGAAAATGCCAAAGAAGCGACCATTAACAGCTGTCCACTGTAGTGGACGCTAGGCGCCAGAGGGTTAAAGGACTCGTATCGCAGACGAGTGCCGTTAAAAATCTGTCTCCAGCCAGCTTCATTTGTGTTTCCCGAGAAGTTCCGAGCCACTCTACGCGAACGCCGGGATGGTTCCTCCATAGGGACCGCGTCCAGCACCTGGCTGTCTTCTTCCCTAAAGGAAATCGGTGTTGCGTTGCTAATGTACTTGCTGTCAAAGGATGCTAAATTTTGACTCTATTCTTTCTTCCGTGAGTTACCAGTCCAGGCGTAAGATATCTATGCTTACTGCTGCCTCAAGAGTGGAGAAACGTGTTCAGCACAGAATTTTTATTGTCTTGGAACTAAGACGTCGAGGCCCTAACGCCGAACGAGTACTAACGTTTTTAAAAAAAAAATCAAGGGAGATGTTAACTTGCTGATAAAATTCATATTTACATGTCAGTGCAGGACACCACACAGCCATTCCTGCAAAATCGTATAATGTAAAATCAACGTAAAATAAAAACAAACAAGAACTGCCTTTGGGCCTCATTTTGTTCCTTTTTTTTGCAGTTCATCAATAAACAAAATCCACTGATGATGGGACACTGGTGCCGAAACATGTTTGGGTTTAAAAAAAAGAAAAACCACAGTGTTTTGCATAAAAGGCGGAATCTACATCCAATAATTATTTGGAATATTTGCCATGTTTGATGTAAGTAGTTCATTTTGAGATATGACAATATAACATACCGTCGGTCCCGGAAGTTCCGACCTAATTTTATTCGTGGTGTAGAAGCGACGTGACAGCAGTTTAACTACGGAGGCAGTTTGAAGTAACACATGTAAACAACTGACGTGTTTTCGACCAATGAGTTGTAAGTAGAAACAAACCAGCAGCTCTATTATAAAAATGGATATATTAAAAATGGTTCCATCTGTCGAAAATATTAAGAAACACTGCTCTATTAGTTTCTTTGGAAAGGTCACGTTTCTTGCCCTCGTGCAATCCGCGAAAGTGGCCAGTATCCAATGGCCTACAGCCGTCAAAGGGCTGTTGAACTCTGACCTTCCTCCACCCTCTTCCAGAATCGCAGACGAGTTCCAGCTTCTCCTTTGGGCTCCAGACCAAACTCCGTGCTCTGTGTATCTCAAAAATATGTCTGGGCCGGCAGTCTTACGACTGCAGCTCCTGCTTTGGCAAGGGAGCTGTTCACTTGGAAGCACTCCACGTCCACGAGGAGAGCGCCGCGGGGCGCGCACTGCGACGATTGGCGACCGACAGACGCCGGGGGGGGGGGGGCTCTCAACAACCAGACCCCCAGCCGCGGTGCTTCCTCCAGCGGCCCTCGTCTCGCTCGCCGTGCAGCTTTCGGCAGGTGTCGCAAGACCCCGGCAGCTGCGCACACTATTCTGACAGCGCGCTCACCCGGCTCCCCGTCTCGCTTGCTTCGGAACGCCTTCACACGATATGATACGCTTTTAGCGTCTGGTGTTCATTTTCCGAAACGAAGCTGTCCACAATGAACCAAGTACGTCTTTCGTGTATTAGACACGGCCTCAGATGAAGACGATACGGTGCGTCCTGATGACTCCCAACATCGACAGACACGACGAACCATGATTAACGCCGAAAATATACAGGAGTGTAAATTATGCTATTACAAAAGAAAAAAATCAGTACGCTTGGATCTATAACGGATCTTTTACGTTGGGATAAATTTATTTTATTTTTTGCTAGATGTTTTCGTTAAATAGCTGAATAAATTGTAACAATTTCATTAAGAAGAGTAGAGAAGATAAAGTCAAAGAGATGTTCATTGGGCGGACGTTGTCGTAATGTAACGTCATTGCGTTGTTCGGTTGTTAAAACAAGTCGTTTGTGTTCCGTTCTGCTGTTCGGTCGTGCGCGTATCTGAAAGGAATTAATTCGGGGACTAGAATAAACTTTCACATAATTGTTACGATTCGATGTTCCTACAAAAGGGGTTAACGTCAGCGTTAATTTCAATTGTGGGCGACAGGATTAGTTTTGACAGATATGTGAAAACGGAAGTAACGAAAGTTGTTCGCAATATCATCCTTGAACGTGAATTTTTATTTAATTAACGATTGCGGGCTCATTAAAAGCTATTATCTCATGATTAGGATCAGTCCCTCTTTCCTCCTAGATAGTGTTCATTCATTAACATTTACGTCATAAGAAAAAGGATTATTAATAAAAGTGATGTTAAATGACAATTACGTGTTATTCCGTTATGGTGGAACCGACGTAATATCTCTGAAATGACATTGATATATAATTTGTGTTGAATACTGAACTGAGATAGGAAGTAAATTGAAATTAGTGAACATTTGATACTGAGACTATAGAAGCAGAAGCGCTTACGGTTTATCTTCTCTAGAATGGCAAAATCGGTACGAACTTTAACTCCATACTCGACATTATGTATTGCGAAGACATTAGCATTTCATACTTATTTTGACGACGCACTGTTAAACAAAGGAACGTTGAGTCTCTGTACGAGTAATAAAATTAAATCAAAGAACATAATTAATAACGGCGAACTCCGCTTTAACAAACTGTATTGCGTGTCTTCATCGGGCAAGAACTGCTCAACCCTGGAGACTTGGGTGGTGAAATTAGAAGTCGGGCATATAAAACAAACTTAAAAATCCATTCAAGCTACAGTGGAGTCGGCACAACACGACGTGGGCAGTTATAGATCCCAACCGACCTGTTTGCGAGGTAACTGATAATAGGCGGTCAAGAGCCGCCACCGACTTCAGTATAAAATGTTGTCCCACGTAGTACAAATCAATTTAAAATGTAAGCTTTTCTTTCTTTTCTTTTTTTTGTTATCGTTTCGGCCTGCTATGGACCACGAAGATTTTTATCTCTTCCCTCATTGTGTTTTCCTCTTTTGCCAGTAGACTTTCATTTTGACTGACTGTGCTCCATCTCTCCGTTTTGACCATTTGCAGGCGGGACGTGGAACTGGCGTAGTAAGTGAAATGCAGTTTTTGGTAATTTTGACTTTTCCTCTTAAATCTTTTCGACCCTGAGTGTCATTAAATGAAATTTCAGCTTCCTGTAATTACTTTTTAACTTGGCCTGCCCATTTTGAATACGATTTTGTTTTTGAAATTGACGAATGTATGCGATGAGGCAGTTTTTGCGGGTTCATTCTTTCCAGATGACCAAGAAACATAATTCTCCGCTTCCCCATGCTGGTAACAATGTCTTCTGTATGTTCGTATAATTCACAGTTGTGTCTTCGGCGGAATTCTCCGTTTTCTTCGATTGGGCCAAGGATTTTTCTCAAAATTTTCCGGTCTTTTATTCCAAGTTTTCGTAGTGATCCTTTCTTCGTCATGTTTAAACATTGATGCATACAAAGCCGACGGTCTAATTACGGTTTTAGGTTTAAAGACAAACTTTTGCTTTTGTATAAGTCTTTGCACAGATGAAAAGCACCTTCTAGTTTAGAACACCTACTTTCTACAGTTGCATTTTCTGAACGGTCAGGTGTAACTATTTCTCCAAAATAATTAAATTTCTTCGACTGCTTGATTTTTTCTTGTTGTATTTCAATATGAAGAGGAGCGTGTTAGATGTTTGTCGCTTTCTAATTGGAAACAATCCTGTTGGAAGAACATCTGAAACGGAGCATTATACCAGAGGTCGAAAAAATCGTTTCAGTTGTAAGTATCTTTTATCATGATCATCATACGACCGGTTTCGGGCAACATAAGCCCATCTTCAGGTGTCGTAGCTGGACTGTGGCCCCCGAACGTAGCGGTGGACGGCGCAGTTCACAAAGTCTCTCCGCAGTGCCGTATGATTGATAGGCGCGCGTGCTGTATGATTGTTCGCCTGCCTGGGTTACTTCCCTTCAAGTGGACTCTCCCAACATTCCACTGTTTCGTTTATCTCAGCCAGCGTCAGTAGTATCGTTGGTGTGTGTCGTTTCGTGTTGACGTGGACGTTCAAGTTTTTAGTTCCTTTGTTCGTCTGTTTTGTTTTTGTCAGTGTTAAAATGCTAACAACTGAAGAACGTGTGTTTTTAGTCGAAGAAGTGTTCAAAGCTGGCGATAAATACACAGTTTCACTTCGTCAAACATTCAGTTCAGTTTTCCCGGAGACAACACTCCCACATCGCGATACTGTATGAGATTTGATTAACAAATTTCGAAGTACGGGTTCAGTGAAGGTGCACCGAGAAGCGGTCGTCCTAGCGCTTTGGCTGAGGATAAACCACTCGATATTTCCAATAAAATGTCTGTGAGTCCGAACAATTTGATAAGAAAACTCGCCCAGGAAATCCATGTTAGTGTCGGAACAGCCCACACGGCTGTAAGGAAAAAAATTAGAACTTTTCCCATACAAAGTGACAGTCGTGCAAGAACTAAAAAATACTGATCATGGCCAGAGACTGCATTATTGCCAATGGTTCAAAAATTTCGTTCAACAAAATGGAAGGGCTATTATTAATGAAACCTTTTTCACTGATGAGGTGTGGTTTCATTTATGAGGGTACATGAACCCGCAAAATTCTCGTATGTGGAGTACTGCAAGTCCATTGTTTATTCATGAGGAACCACTCCATTCGGTGAAAATAGGAGACTGGATTGCAATTTCTAGACGTCGGATTGCGGGTCCCATATTTTTCAACGAAACAACAAACTCGCAACGTTACTGCAGTGAGTTTAATTTCGGTATATTCACTGCGGCATTCGGCACACGCGGCTAACAATCTTACGGCACTGCGGAGAGACTTTTTGAACACCCCGTAGTTTATACACTACACGCTCGCAAACTTCCCAGTATTCTCGTGTGTTTTTGACTAGCGTGTTGTGCTGCTACAGACAGCTGATGCCCAGGCACCGGTTAAGTAAGAAGAAAATCAATAAGCACTAGTCGGTGAAGTCCCTTTCTTAGACAATTTCCCTTCAGCAGCTTATACACAGGAGGGAAACAATAAAACTGGCCCATAAAATAGAACACTGAGGACGAATTGACTCTTGTTAATGAACCGTAGAACTGCCCGTCACATAAAATGCTGGAAACCGTGATTTCGATGTACCAATTGGTAGCTATCACGTATCTGTGTATGCGGATCTCCCGCATAGTACGAGGTGCATTCAAGTTCTAAGGCCTCCGATTTTTTTTCTCCGGACTGGAAAGAGATAGAAACATGCGCATTGTTTTAAAATGAGGCCGCGTTCATTGTCAATACGTCCCAGAGATGGCAGCACCGTACGGCAGATGGAATTTTACCGCCAGCGGCGAGAATGAGAACTGTTTTAAATACTTAAAATGGCGACGTTTTCCTTATTATAACAGCGTGCAATCATTCGTTCTCTGAATTTGCATGGTGTGAAACCAATTGAAATTCATCGACAGTTGAAGGAGACATGTGGTGATGGAGTTATGGATGTGTCGAAAGTGCGTTCGTGGGTGCGACAGTTTAATGAAGGCAGAACATCGTGTGACAACAAACCGAAACAACCTCTGGCTCGCACAAGCCGGTCTGACGACGTGATCGAGAAAGTGGAGAGAATTGTTTTGGGGGATCGCCGAATGACTGTTGAACAGATCGCCTCCCGAGTTGGCATTTCTGTGTTTCTGTGCACACAATCTTGCATGGCGACCTGAAAATGCGAAAAGTGCCATCCAGGTGGGTGCCACAAATGCTGACGGACGACCACACGGCTGGCCGTGTGGCATGTTGCCGAGCAATGTTGACGCGCAACGACAGCACAAATGGGACTTTCTTTTCGTCGGTTGTGGCAATGGATGAGACGTGGATGCCATTTTTCAATCCAGAAACAAAGCGCCGGCCAGCTCAATGGAAGCACACAGATTCACCACCACCAAAAAAATTTCGGGTAACCGCCAGTGCTGAAAAAATGATGGTGTCCATGTTCTGGGACAGCGAGTGCGTAATCCTTACCCATTGCGTTCCAAAGGGCACTATGGTAACAGGTGCATCCTACGAAAATGTTTTGAAGAACAAATTCCTTCCTGCACGGCAAGAAAAACGTCCGGGAAGGGCTGTGCGTGTGCTGTTTCACCAAGACAACGCACCCGCACATCGAGCTAACGTTACGCAACAGTTTCTTCGTGATAACAACTTTGAAGTGATTCCTCATGCTCCCTACTCACCTGACCTGGCTCCTAGTGACTTTTGGCTTTTTCCAACAATGAAAGACACTCTCCGTGGCCGCACATTCACCAGCCGTGCTGCTATTGCCTCAGCGATTTTCCAGTGGTCAAAACAGACTCCTAAAGAAGCTTTCGCCGCTGCTATGGAATCATGGCGTCAGCGTTGTGAAAAATGTGTACGTCTGCAGGGAGATTACGTCGAGAAGTAACGCCAGTTTCATCGATTTCGGGTGAGTAGTTAATTAGAAAATAAATCAGAGGCCTTAGAACTTGAATGCACCTCGTACAAAGAGAGAGTCCAACCACCTGCCCACCTCGATCGCCCACTCCTGGCCTCCCCCCCCCCCCTCCGCTCTCTCTCTCTCTCTCTCTCTCTCTCTCTCTCTCTCTCTCTCTCTCTCTCTCCCTCTCTCTCTCTCCCTCTCTCTCTCTCCCTCTCTCTCTCTCCCTCTCTCTGTGTGTGTGTGTGTGTGTGTGTGTGTGTGTGTGTGTGTGTGTGTGTGTGTGTGTGTGTGTGTGTGTGTGTCATTTACGCGTGGAGCAAATTTGTGAGACAGGTGAGCTCTAATAATCCCCACATAATGGAAGAGCTACAGGAGAACAGTGAAAACACTATTGCTGCTATTCCTCAGATACGGCTGCTACCTGTGTCTCACAGTATGGTAATTCTTGTAAGATGTTCATTACCTACCACTTCGTGTTCAATGACAAGTGACATTCCTGAGTCAATCTTATTGTAAATATTTTCCGGGCAAGTTTTATTCTGCTAATGGCACAGTCCAACAGGCATTTTCAGACAATCTAATCACTTACATTCCGTAGCCTGATTTTCATGTGCTCCAAGTTTCCTATCATCTGCGAGCCGCCTCCGTAGTTCTGCACATTTTCACATGCTGCAACATAATAGCGAACGCGAGGGCCGGATAAGAGAGTCGCAAACGCCTCAGATTGGTCCATTCTGCTCAAGAGACATGGCCACGGACAAGCACAAACTGCTGGTAACAACCCGGCGCTGCACCTCGCAAGTGGACGAGTATCTGTATTACCCGGCGGTAAACGGGCAGTGGCGCCGTATGTAACAATTACGGCGCGTCCTGCGGCGAAAACCGAACAACAAAAGGAAACGTACTCATCACGGGCGTGATGGCGCTGCAGTTAAAGAGGCGCGGGTTGCACGAGGTCAGTTACTGCGGGGGAGACGCGCGCAAACCAGCCGACGCTCACTCCAAGGCGCCTCCTTCCCTTCACCGCCCCAGGGAAAGGCGTGGTGGAACTCGCGAGCCGTTCTTTCCAACAGGGGGCCCGTGCTGTAAATTTCCGCCATTTTGCCGATCGGTTCGGTACGCGAGCGTACCGAACGGTCTTGTTTTCGAAACGGAGCGCCAACATTATTTCAGTACGCATTTTGAAAGTGATGCCGTCCACACACAGCATGTGAAGGTTGCTGTGTGTGGCCGGGTTACTCCCGTAACCGAAATTGCAGATCTGAAGATGGTTCTAGAGGAACCGAAACCGGTCATATCAATAAACATTTTTGCAATCAAGACGGATTATAAGTATCATTGTATAACCAGTGATCGGGGTATCCCATCAGACATTATGTCGGTTTTTGCATAAGTGACGTGTAAACAACGCAGAGCGTCAGCTCGCCGCCAATGTCCGAGAGTGTGGCAACGTGTCAAATAGTCGCGCTCTGCGAATTTACATCTCTTGTATAGCCAGCAGTTTCTTTATCTCGAGAGGTGGTCGCCGTAGATGTCAAACAAGAAGAACTATACCAGCATTCAGCAGCCATACTGCGTCTAACATTTATGCCGTATTTCAGTTTGTACAGTACCACATCTTGTTGTTGTTGTCTTCAGTCCTGAGACTGGTTTGATGCAGCTCTCCATGCTACTCTATCCTGTGCAAGCTTCTTCATCTCCCAGTACCTATTGCAACCTACATCCTTTTGAATCTACTTAATGTATACAATTTTTACCGTCCACGCTGCCCTCCAATACTAAATTGGTGATCCCTTGATGCCTCAGAGCATACCCTACCAACCGGTCCCTTCTTCTTGTCAAGTTGTGCCACAAACTCCTCTTCTCCCAATTCTATTCAATACCTACTCATTATCTTCTGGTAAACCTTCCGGGATGTAAGGCCGTGGTTCGTGAAACTCTTCAGCTCCTAACGTTTCGTCCAGAGCTGCGCTGGACATCTTCAGAGGGGTGTTTCTCCTCCGGTGAGTCTTGTCGACTGACGGGTCGGACGTCTGAGAGCGACTTATATATCGTAGAAAGTGGGCGTGACCAGAGTTGCACGTGATATGCAGGGATAATCTTTGTCAGAGATAAAACTTAACCATCGATCGTAATCTCGTCACGGATAAAACTGTCTAGCAATTCTGTAGTGCTACTGTCGAAGTATCACTAAGTTTCATGGTCTCTTCTTTCCGATTATCTCTGACAAAGATTATCTCTGCATATCACGTGTAACTCTGGTCGCGCCCACTTTCTACGATATATAAGTCGCTCTCAGACGTCTGACCCGTCAGTCGGCAAGACTCACCGGAGGAGAAACACCCCTCTGAAGATGTCCAGCGCAGCTCTGGACGAAACGTTAGGAGATGAAGAGTTTCATGGACCACGACCTTACATCCCGGAAGGTTTACCAGAAGATATGTCATCCGGTCGTGAAAGCTTTCATACTATGACCTCATTAGTTATGTGATCTACCCATCTAATCTTCAGCATTCTTCTGTAGCACCACATTTCGAAAGCTTCTATTCTCTTCTTGTCTAAACTATTTATCATCCATGTTTCACTTCCTTGCGTGGCTACACTCCATACAAATACTTTCAGAAACGACTTCCTGACTGTTAAATCTATACTCAATGTTAACAAATTCCTCTTCTTCAGAAACGCTTTCCTTGCCACTGCCAGTCTACATTTTATATCCTCTCTACTTCGACCATCATCAGTTATTTTGCGCCACATCTTGGCAATGTATTTTACCGTACTCATGCACACATTAAATAAAAGTAATCAATAAACTGCGCGTTCTGAGCCGTAATATGTGGCCGTGGCATGTATCTAAGCTAAGAAATCGTCCGTTTTACCTCCCAAACGAACGGCAAAGTTCTAGACTCCTAATAGCCATATAGAATTTTATATGTAATTAACAAACGAAACTAAAAAAAACTGTCACTGACGAGACTCTGTTACATGTTAGTATGAAAATACGAATGAGAGACTAGTGCGCACCCACTACACCAAATCAACACGGCAACGGGCCGCTCTTTAAACGTGTCGGGAACAGCTGCGACTATTGTAGCGATAGATACACACTGTGAGTAAATGTCAGCACTGTGTCGGCAAAAAGGTAACGAAGAAAGCCGCCGTGAAGTGGACTCGGGACCAAATAAATTGTGCATTTAATCAGCTTGTACGAGGTAAGGCCAGCATTATGGAAGGTACTGTTACTGGCCTACAGGAACTGAGGTAAGTTTATAGGCTGAAACGGCTCTAGGTTTTAACACATCCACAGGAGGAATTTACTAGAATATCCACAGTCCAAGGAATCAGGCAAAGCAGTTTTGCACAGACTAATTGCCATAGAGAAACTATTCAAGTTATTTTTTAAAGTAATCGTTTTGGAACTCGGAAAAACTGCCGTATCGCTTCAAGTAATACAGCTGTATCTATAATTTTATATTACGAGGTACTTATTGATTATATTACATTAGGTGCTGAAGAACAGACCTTCGGGAATTTACGAGTGTGTCCGTAAGTCAATACAACTAAAAACTTTCAAACTTCCTGGCAGATTGAAACTGTAAGCCGGACCGAGACTCGAACTCGGGACCTTTGCCTTTCGCGGGCAAGTGCTCTACCAACTGAGCTACCGAAGCACGACTCACGACCCGTCCTCACAGCTCTACTTCCGCCAGTACCTCGTCATAACACTGCACACTCCGCTGCAGAGTGAAAATTTCGTTCTAAAAACTTTTAAATAAATTTATCTCCAGAAATGCTTAATTTATCAGATGTCCTTCCTGTTTGGCTTTTGAACGTCTATGGGCAACTAGATGACACTGAAGAGAATAACCGCAGCTGATGCCAGAAATATTAGTGCCACACAGAGTCTTTCTTTAACAGCAATAGATTTACGTATTATAGTATCTAGACTGGCAGTTTTGGGTCCAATTATAAAGAGAATTTCTTCCATCTCCATCACTGTCATTCTCGTAAAATTTCAATACTGTTGAGCATTTTCCATCACAAGCTCTGTAACGAGATTCTTTCATGCTCCAAAACCATCCCGCTCCCTAATGCGCTCTCTTATCAAAAAACATGAACACAGCCGTTTACGATTTTTCTTCGCCAGTAAAAGCATTAAAAGCGCAGTGGCAGCCCATCGTCCTTTCGTCGAAATTTCTCCTTCAAGGGCAGAAAAATCTCGCGGAAATTGATCTCTCAGCTCTCTGAACTCTCTCCCTTTGCTATGTGTAGACGTTTCCGATATCTGCTCTCGCAAGGAACTAACAGAGGAGCCAGCCACTTTGCAATACACTAAAACCTCCAGCCTAAAAGTTTACGACAGAGTCCAGAAACATCAGTAAACTTTAAAACCCTAGACACACTCGTCCCATCATTGGCTAAAACACAGGGCAGATCCCCATCAACTTGTGCTTCTGCCCTTGCATCACGGTATAAAATGCAGTCTGTTAAAATGTGGCGGACAGAGATGTGCACATCACAAGCAACACAAAACGGGGGAACCCCCAGCCGCAATAGAAAGCTATGTGTGAGAGGACAGTGCCCAATCCGAAGACGCGTGGGGGTAACTTCTTCCCGCCCGAGCAACCGGCAGGAAGAACGCCACGGCCGAGTTGTCGACTTCACCAACCGCAGTTTATTGGCCGTCACCGCCAGCCATTCTTCCTCCCACAACTCCATGCACACTCCTCCCTAGACCTTGTCGTCGTGCGCCTATACAACCCCATCCATCCATCCATCTCAATAACGATCAGCGAAAATTCGCCCTTTCTGTAAGCAGTTCTGCGAGTACTGTCTGAGGGCGCTCTCACGTGTATCCCAGTTCTTAGGCTCTCTACATCTACATTTATACTCCGCAAGCCACCCAACGGTGTGTGGCGGAGGGCACTTTACGTGCCACTGTCATTACTTCCCTTTCCTGTTCCAGTCGCGTATGGTTCGCGGGAAGAACGACTGCCGGAAAGCCTCCGTGCGCGCTCGAATCTCTCTAATTTTACATTCGTGATCTCCTCGGGAGGTATAAGTAGGGGGAAGCAATATATTCGATACCTCATCCAGAAACGCACCCTCTCGAAACCTGGCGAGCAAGCTACACCGCGATGTAGAGCGCCTCTCTTGCAGAGTCTGCCACTTGAGTTTGCTAAACATCTCCGTAACGCTATCACGCTTACCAAATAATCCTGTGGTGATCCGCGCCGCTCTTCTTTGGATCTTCTCTGTCTCCTCTGTCAATCCGACCTGGTACGGATCCCACACTGGTGAGCAATACTCAAGTATAGGCCGAACGAGTGTTTTGTAAGCCACCTCCTTTGTTGATGGACTACATTTTCTAAGGACTCTGCCAATGAATCTCCACCTGGTACCTGCCTTACAAACAATTTTATATGATCATTCCACTCCAAATCGTTCCGCACGCATACTCCCAGATATTTTACAGAAGTAACTGCTACCAGTGTTTGTTCCGCTATCATATAATGATACAATAAAGGATCCTTCTTTCTATGTATTCGCAATACATTACATTTGTCTATGTTAAGGGTCAGTTGCCACTCCCTGCACCAAGTGCCTATCCGCTGCAGATCTTCCTGGATTTCGCTACAATTTTCTAATGCTGCAACTTCTCTGTATACTACAGGATCATCCGCGAAAAGCATCGAACTTCCCACACTACCTACTAGGTCATTTATATATATTGTGAAAAGCAATGGTCCCATAACACTCCCCTGTGGCACGCCAGAGGTTACTTTAACGTCTGTAGACGTCTCTCCATTGAGAACAACATGCTGTGTTCTGTTTGCTAAAAACTCTTCAATCCAGCCACACAGCTGGTCTGATATTCCGTAGGCTCTTACTTGATCAGGCGACAGTGCGGAGCGGAACTGTATCGAACGCGTTCCGGAAGTCAGGAAAAATAGCATCTACCTGGGAGCCTGTATCTAATATTTTCTGGGTCTCAAGAACAAATAAAGCGAGTTGGGCCTCACACGATCGCTGTTTCCGGAATCCATGTTGATTCCTACATAGTAGATTCTGGGTTTCCAGAAACGACATGATACTCGAGCAAAAAACATGTTCTAAAATTCTACAACAGATCGACGTCAGAGATATAGGTCTATAGTTTTGCGCATCTGCTCGACGACCCTTCTTGAAGACTGGGACTAACTGTGCTCTTTTCCAATCATTTGGAACCTTCCGTTCCTCTAGAGACTTGCGGCACACGACTGTTAGAAGGGGGGCAAGTTCTTTCGCGTACTCTGTGTAGAATCGTATTGCTATCCCGTCAGGTCCAGTGGACTTTCCTCTGTTGAGTGATTCCAGTTGCTTTTCTATTCCTTGGACACTTATTTCGATGTCAGCCATTTTTTCATTTGTGCGAGGAACTGCAGTGCGGTCGTCCTCTGTGAAACAGCTTTGGAAAAAGGTGTTTAGTATTTCAGCTTTACGCGTGGCATTCTCTGTTTCAACGCTATTATCATCCCAGAGTGTCTGGTTCAAATGGCTCTGAGCACTATGGGACTTAACATCTGTGGTCATAAGTCCCCTAGAACTTAGAGCTACTTAAACCTAACTAACCTAAGGACATCACACACATCCATGCCCGAGGCAGGATTCGAACCTGCGACCGTAGCAATCGCGCGGTTCCCAGAGAGTCTGGATATGCTGTTTCGATCCACTTACTGATTTAACGTAAGACCAGAACTTCCTAGGATTTAGGATTTTCTGTCAAGTCGGTACATAGAATTTTACTTTCTAATTCACTGAACGCTTCACGCATAGCCCTCCTTACGCTAACTTTGACATCGTTTGGATTCTGCTTGTGTGGGAGGTTTTGGCTGCGTTTAAATTTGCAGTGAAGCTCTCTTTGCTTTCGCAGTAGTTTCCTGACTTTGTTGTTGAACCACGGTGGGTTTTTCCCGTCCCTCACAGTTTTACTCGGCACGTACCTGTCTAAAACGCATTTTACGATTGCCTTGGAACTTTTTCCATAAACACTCAACATTGTTAGTGATGGAACAGAAATTTTCGTTTTGATCTGTTAGGTAGTCTGAAATCTGCCTTCCATTACTCTTGCTAAACAGATAAACCTTCCTCCCTTTTTTTGTGTTCCTGTCGACGTAGTTACTGCGCTGACGTCGCTAATACGCCATGAATTAAATCATCGTCGTCTTGACTGTGCAGTCGTCCCTCTTCCTTCCTTCCTGACAGACTAGGCCACGCACACGGCAGAGGAAGCAGCCAGAGAGCAGAGTAGTGGGACGCGCCGTGTCTCAGACAACAGCCTGCCCGCTACGCCCGCCCCGGGTCACGCACAATGGGCGGCCGCTCTCTACCTGCCCTGCACAATGCTGGCGGCGCGCGGCGTGCAACGCACTCGTGTGTAGCCGCCGCATGTGCTCCACTACTCTGCTCCACTCCTGATGCGCGTTTCAGTCATATGGGCAGCGGAGACGGATCGTTTTGAAAAACCCGAGAGTAGCGGAAGGAGGCAACCGCGGAAAAAGAAGCACTGGCGAAACACATCAGATTTTGCGGGTAGTTAGTTGTTAGTTTAACAGACACAGACCCACAGCGGAAAAAGAATTTCGCGGATTTCTATGTAGTCAGTCTGAAAACAGATGAGCGAGCAGTGTGACCCACTCTCTCTTCTGATAGGAAAAAATATTCATTCACTGTCATTCATACAGAGTAAGGTTGTTTATTAAAACTGAAAAAAAAAAAAAAAAAAAAAAAAAAAAAAAAAAAAAAAAAAAAAAAAGAGGCTCTGAGCACTATGCGACTTAACATCTGAGGTCATCAGTCCCCTAGATTTATAACTACTTAAACCTAACTAACCTAAGTACATCACACACATCCATGCCCGAGGCAGGATTAGAACCTGCGACCGTAGCGGTCGCTCGCTTCCAGACTGCAACGCTTAGAACCGCACAGCCACTCCGGCTGGCTTTAAACTACAGATCACAATCAGAGATGTTACTTGGTCAACTAACAATATGGGATTTCCTTCCTCGTCTGTATAACCTAATCCTGTTGAACTAAGTGAGCCTTGTGCAAAAAGTAAATACAAATTCTGTACAGGCTGGTTTCACACGGTGGCGAAGAAAGTATTCGTCCACTACACAGAAACAACTAAAGGAAACGCTAGCAGCACGGAACGCTTTCAGTAACAAGCTGCAGCTCGTGAACGTCTGTAGTATCCTGTTCAAATGTCTGTGAATTCCTAAGGCACCAAACTGCAGAGATCATCGGTCGCTAGACTTGCACACTACTTAAACTAACTTATGCTAGCCGGCCGCGGTGGTCTAGCGGTTCTAGGCGCTCAGTCCGGAACCGCGGGACAGCTACGGTCGCAGGTTCGAATCCTGCCTCGGGCATGGATGTGTGTCTTGTCCTTAGGTTAGTTAGGTTTAATTAGTTCAAAGTTCTAGGCGACTGATGACCTCAGAAGTGAAGTCGCATAGTGCTCAGAGCCACTTTTTAACTTATGCTAAGAACAACACACATGTACACGTGCCCGAAGGAGGACTCGAACCGCCGGCGGGAGAGGCCGCGCAGTCCGTGACATGCCGCCTTAAACTGCGCGGCCACGACGCGCGGCGAGTATCCGGTCTTAATGCCCATATGCGGAAGTTAATACGTTTCCATGCAGCTCTTGGTTAACTGAATGAACAGGTTGATAAATAACTGCCGAGATGGTTGGCATCTATTGGGATACCTTGCAGCATGCACCGTACAAGAGCGAACTTCGTATTTCCTACACATTCCATATGCCACGAGTATGTCGGATTTTTCTGTACTGCTAAATCCCACCGTCCTCTCACGACCTACTACTTGGACTGTCACACGCTAACTGAAAAGCAAGTCGCAGTGTACTCAAGGAACATCCTGGCATACTTAAGAAAACTTAACAACATCGTACCTAGCAACTACGTAGGTTGAATGCCACAAAGAAGTGTCGGTTTGGAAACTTTTCAAAATACGGTATTTTGTAAAGGACTCGCACTAGACTCCAGCGACTAACATTCTAATACACTCCTGGAAATTGAAATAAGAACACCGTGAATTCATTGTCCCAGGAAGGGGAAACTTTATTGACACATTCCTGGGGTCAGATACATCACATGATCACACTGACAGAACCACAGGCACATAGACACAGGCAACAGAGCATGCACAATGTCGGCACTAGTACAGTGTATATCCACCTTTCGCAGCAATTCAGGCTGCTATTCTCCCATGGAGACGATCGTAGAGATGCTGGATGTAGTCCTGTGGAACGGCTTGCCATGCCATTTCCACCTGGCGCCTCAGTTGGACCAGCGTTCGTGCTGGACGTGCAGACCGCGTGAGACGACGCTTCATCCAGTCCCAAACATGCTCAATGGGGGTCAGATCCGGAGATCTTGCTGGCCAGGGTAGTTGACTTACACCTTCTAGAGCACGTTGGGTGGCACGGGATACATGCGGACGTGCATTGTCCTGTTGGAACAGCAAGTTCCCTTGCCGGTCTAGGAATGGTAGAACGATGGGTTCGATGACGGTTTGGATGTACCGTGCACTATTCAGTGTCCCCTCGACGATCACCAGTGGTGTACGGCCAGTGTAGGAGATCGCTCCCCACACCATGATGCCGGGTGTTGGCCCTGTGTGCCTCGGTCGTATGCAGTCCTGATTGTGGCGCTCACCTGCACGGCGCCAAACACGCATACGACCATCATTGGCACCAAGGCAGAAGCGACTCTCATCGCTGAAGACGACACGTCTCCATTCGTCCCTCCATTCACGCCTGTCGCGACACCACTGGAGGCGGGCTGCACGATGTTGGGGCGTGAGCGGAAGACGGCCTAACGGTGTGCGGGACCGTAGCCCAGCTTCATGGAGACGGTTGCGAATGGTCCTCGCCGATACCCCAGGAGCAACAGTGTCCCTAATTTGCTGGGAAGTGGCGGTGCGGTCCCCTACGGCACTGCGTAGGATCCTGCGGTTTTGACGTGCATCCGTGCGTCGCTGCGGTCCGGTCCCAGGTCGACGGGCACGTGCACCTTCCGCCGACCACTGGCGACAACATCGATGTACTGTGGAGACCTCACGCCCCACGTGTTGAGCAATTCGGCGGTACGTCCACCCGGCCTCCCGCATGCCCACTATACGCCCTCGCTCAAAGTCCGTCAACTGCACATACGGTTCACGTCCACGCTGTCGCGGCATGCTACCAGTGTTAAAGACTGCGATGGAGCTCCGTATGCCCCGGCAAACTGGCTGACACTGACGGCGGCGGTGCACAAATGCTGCGCAGCTAGCGCCATTCGACGGCCAACACCGCGGTTCCTGGTGTGTCCGCTGTGCCGTGCGTGTGATCATTGCTTGTACAGCCCTCTCGCAGTGTCCGGAGCAAGTATGGTGGGTCTGACACACCGGTGTCAATGTGTTCTTTTTTCCTTTTCCAGGAGTGTGTATCCTACTTTTAGTTTGTTAATGTCAATAGACTGTTCCCTTTAAAGAAGTGTATGTTTGTTCAAAAAGATACACTTTCTGAATATTATTACAATCTGTTTATTGGCCAGTAATCCACTCTGTGAAACCCGCACCTCAATAACACTTTCCACTTCCGTAACATTTGCGGTGTAAGTTCTAGATGATTCACCCTGTATATATTTTCTGCCTCCCTCGGTGCAGTGCATGGAGGATGACACTTGGTAGCAATAGCATCAAATCCCTCGCGTATTGATCGACGAAGCAATGGCTGTCTATGTGTCACTGTCAGCGCCCTAATCTCTCTTATCTCATTACCATGATCCCTACGCGAGATACCCATGTTGGCAGCATCGTGGTCGTGCTTTCTTTGTCGAAAACAACCTCTTTTCTTTTATTTGATCCATTATAAATGGTTTCTGAAAGCCTGCGACTGTAGATACAATAGGTTTGTTTATAAATAAATAAATAAATCTTCTGCTACCAGTCACGATTTTTCTTTATTTTACTATTCGCACGACGCGTTTCGAGAAATAATTCTTGTTTTCAAGTGCGTTTTTTGATGTGTGTTGAGCCATTTCTTTTGATGTTGTCAGTGTGTGTGAGTCTGCTTCATTTTGTTGACTTTTACTGTAATACATAAGAAACGCGATTTTTAGTTGGGTATCAATTCTTTCTGTGAGGTTAGTGGCTAAAGTTTGAGAACAATTTGTACTTAAAGTTTTCTAATGGTCCATTTGTGTAGAGTCTCACACACAGTGAACATCACACACAACTTGTACACTTTACACATCGAAAATATCTTGTTGTTGTTGTTGTTGTGGTCTTCAGTCCTGAGACTGGTTTGATGCAGCTCTCCATGCTACTCTATCCTGTGCAAGCTTTTTCATCTCCCAGTACCTACTGCAACCTACATCCTTCTGAATCTGCTTAGTGTATTCATCTCTTGGTCTCCCTCTACGATTTTTACCCTCCACGCTGCCCTCCAATACTAAATTGGTGATCCCTTGATGCCTCAGAACATGTCCTACCAACCGATCCCTTCTTCTGGTCAAGTTGTGCCACAAACTTCTCTTCTCCCCAATCCTATTCAATACTTCCTCATTAGTTATGTGATCTACCCATCTAATCTTCAGCATTCTTCTGTAGCACCACATTTCGAAAGCTTCTATTCTCTTCTTGTCCAAACTATTTATCGTCCATGTTTCACTTCCATACATGGCTACACTCCATACGAATACTTTCAGAAATGACTTCCTGACACTTAAATCTATACTGGATGTTAACAAATTTCTCTTCTTCAGAAACGCTTTCCTTGCCATTGCTAGCCTACATTTTATATCCTCTCTACTTCGACCATCATCAGTTATTTTGCTCCCCAAATAGCAAAACTCCTTTACTACTTTAAGTGCCTCATTTCCTAATCTAATTCCCTCAGCATCACCCGACTTAATTAGACTACATTCCATTATCCTTGTTTTGCTTTTGTTGATGTTCATCTTATATCCTCCTTTCAAGACACTGTCCATTCCATTCAACTGCTCTTCCAAGTCCTTTGCTGTCTCTGACAGAATTACAATGTCATCGGCGAACCTCAAAGTTTTTATTTCTTCTCCATGAATTTTAATACCTACTCCGAATTTTTCTTTTGTTTCCTTTACTGCTTGCTCAATATACAGATTGAACAACATCGGGGAGAGGCTACAACCCTGTCTTACTCCCTTCCCAACCACTGCTTCCCTTTCATGTCCCTCGACTCTTATAACTGCCATCTGGTTTCTGTACAAATTGTAAATAGCCTTTCGCTCCCTGTATTTTACCCCTGCCACCTTTAGAATTTGAAAGAGAGTATTCCAGTCAACATTGTCAAAAGCTTTCTCTAAGTCTACAAATGCTAGAAACGTAGGTTTGCCTTTCCTTAATCTTTCTTCTAAGATAAGTCGTAAGGTCAGTATTGCCTCACGTGTTCCAGTGTTTCTACGGAATCCAAACTGATCTTCCCCGAGGTTGGCTTCTACTAGTTTTTCCATTCGTCTGTAAAGAATTCGTGTTAGTATTTTGCAGCTGTGGCTTATTAAGCTGATAGTTCGGTAATTTTCACATCTGTCGACACGTGCTTTCTTTGGGATTGGAATTATTATATTCTTCTTGAAGTCTGAGGGTATTTCGCCTGTTTCATACATCTTGCTCACCAGATGGTAGAGTTTTGTCAGGACTGGCTCTCCCACGGCCGTCAGTAGTTCCAATGGAATATTGTCCACTCCGGGGGCCTTGTTTCGACTCAGGTCTTTCAGTGCTCTGTCAAACTCTTCACGCAGTATCATATCTCCCATTTCATCTTCATCCTCTTCCATTTCCATAATATTGTCCTCAAGTACATCGCCTTTGTATAGACCCTCTATATACTCCTTCCACCTTTCTGCTTTCCCTTCTTTGCTTAGAACTGGGTTTCCATCTGAGCTCTTGATATTCATACAAGTCGTTCTCTTATCTCCAAAGGTCTCTTTAATTTTCCTGTAGGCGGTATCTATCTTACCCCTAGTGAGATAGGCCTCTACATCCTTACATTTGTCCGCTAGCCATCCCTGCTTAGCCATTTTGCACTTCCTGTCGATCTCATTTTTGAGACGTTTGTATTCCTTTTTGCCTGTTTCACTTACTGCATTTTTATATTTTCTCCTTTCATCAAGTAAATTCAATATTTCTTCTGTTACCCAAGGATTTCTACTAGCCCTCGTCTTTTTACCTACTTGATCCTCTGCTGCCTTCACTACTTCATCCCTCAAAGCTACCCATTCTTCTTCTACTGTATTTATTTCCCCCATTCCTGTCAATTGCTCCCTTATGCTCTCCCTGAATCTCTGTACAACCTCTGGTTCTTTTAGTTTATCCAGGTCCCATCTCCTTAAATTCCCACCTTTTTGCAGTTTCTTCAGTTTTAATCTACAGGTCATAACCAATAGATTGTGGTCAGAGTCCACATCTGCCCCTGGAAATGTCTTACAATTTAAAACCTGGTTCCTAAATCTCTGTCTTACCATTATATAATCTATCTGATACCTTTTAGTATCTCCAGGGTTCTTCCATGTATACAACCTTCTTTCATGATTCTTAAACCAAGTGTTAGTTATGATTATGTTGTGCTCTGTGCAAAATTCGACCAGGCGGCTTCCTCTTTTATTTCTGTCCCCCAATCCATATTCACCTACTATGTTTCCTTCTCTCCCTTTTCCTACACTCGAATTCCAGTCACCCATGACTATTAAATTTTCGTCTCCCTTCACAACTTGACATCACAGACATTCTTAATCATTTCAATAATCTAAATGAGAAAATCAAATTTACAGTGGAACATGAGCAAAATAAAAGTATCAACTTTCTGGACCTAAATATTACAAGACACAACAACACATGCTCATTCAAAATTTATAGGAAAAACACAATGACTGACACCACAATCCCTGCAACCTCATGTCACCCCAATATCCATAAACAGGCAGCATACAGGTCAAAGCTGCATAGGGCAACTAAAATACCATTGAACCAGGAAAATATGCAACAAGAAATAAACACAGTGAAGAAGATTGCTGTTGCCAATGGTTACAATGCTTCCATGGTTGACACAATCTTAGACAAAGTGAAGAGAAACCCAGGTACAAACTGCACCACAGAAGAAAAAGAGAGAAACAAATATATATCTAGCATTCCATACATAGGCAATGTATCACAGAAGATTGCAAATATTTTCAAAAATGACAGAGTAAAAATTGGGTTTTCTACATCCAATAAACTGCATCAAAAACTAATACATAATATAAAGTGTAATCATGATCCATATTCAGACTCTGGAATATACAAGGTAACATGCCAGGAATGCTCCAAGTTCTACATAGGACAAACAGGCCGAAATATCAACACCAGGTACACAGAGCACATTAGAGCATACACCCACAACAAACACGCTACATCAGCAATAGCAACACACATACATAATACAGGACACCCATTTGGAAAAATAGAGCAAAATGTCAAAGTACTCCTCCGACTAAATAAAGGACATAAAATGGATTTGCTTGAAGAACTGGAGATATCTTCACATTACAGAAAATATGAAGATAAAATATTAAATGAAAAACTTGAAAGTGAATCAGTGAATTTCTTCAGATGTTTCGATAATATACTTAAATAAAAATAGTAAAACATATAAATAAGCACAATTGTAAAATCAAACTTAAGATAAATAACCTCTGTACAAAAGCATATCATAATCTGTGGAAGACCTATAATGTTATCTCTGTGAACTACCTGTAAGAAGACCTCTGTAACTGTTTTGTTTATATAAGATATTTTCGATGTGTAAAGTGTACAAGTTGTGTGTGATGTTCACTGTGTGTGAGACTCTACATAAATGGACCATTAGAAAACTTTAAGTACTAATTGTTCTCAAACTTTAGCCACTAACCTCACAGAAAGAATTGATACCCAACTAAAAATCGCGTTTCTTATGTATTACAGTAAAAGTCAACAAAATGAAGCAGACACACACACACTGACAACATCAAAAGAAATGGCTTAACACACATCAAAAAAACGCACTTGAAAATGGGAATTATTTCTCGAAACGCGTCGTGCGAATAGTAAAATAAAGAAAAATCGTGACTGGTAGCAGAAGATTTATTTATTTATAAACAAACCTATTACAATCTCTCTTAATTTACTCAGTGAGTTTCGGGAGAACTACTTCCTCTTTCTTCCAGTTATTACCATTTAAGTTCCCAAATCATTTCTGTCACGCTTTCGCACGGACTGTACCGTCCTGTTATGGCCCTAGCAGCGTGTCTCTATATTCGTTCGATCTCTATTGTGTATTGTAGTGCGACTGGAAAAATGCTACAGAACAGGTCGTACTAACGCCTTCTTGTATACTTACAGAAGCACTTTCTCAGAACCCTTTCAATAAATTTAAATTTTCCAATTGCCTTCGATAATACTCATTTTGCGTGTTCGTCCCATTTCATACTGCTTCTATGTATTACCTCTATCTGTTTACACCATATGATGTGCTCAAGATGCACACCACTAATCTTGTAATCAGATAATATGTTCTCTCTGTTTCACGCAATACTTTGCATTTATCCACATTTAAAGAGACTAGTCGTTTATTACAGCAGGCGGAAATTTTGTCCTAGTCTCTCTGCGTTTCATGTCCAGCGACAATTATGACTAGAACACGCCACTGAAGACTCGATTTATCTACCCACGAAACATTAAAATCAGAGAAATTCATTAAATCGGTTATGGCGGTGTTACTCATTTACGATCAGTATCATTCTGATTCGTGCAGTGCTGCGTAGGTTGTACATCATACTTGTCACAAATGTAGATAAATAACATAAATAAAATAACTACACCGATTTGATTGAAAGCTCTCGTGTATTCTTTTTTATTTTGAATATCCTTAAGGAAAAACTGTTTCTTCTCTTTTTATGTTAAAGATTAGTAAAAAAGTAAATAAATGATAAGATTTTGATACTTTTCACGGTTATAATTGTTTTGTTGGCAGAAGAGCCAACACCGTGTTACTAGAGGAGGCCGAAATGCACGCGTTTTAGCTCACGCATGCTGGCGTGAGGAGGGAAGGACTACACTGACGTGAGGTGTGGAACATGACAAGGAATTAGAATTCAGAAAGCGGACGTAATTAGTTTGATAATTTAATCCATTAATGATGAACGTCGCTCTTGACGGTACATGAGTCACAATATTATCTGTTCAGAAGACATAGTAACTGAATGTGGCGCCTTGCTAGGTCGTAGCAAATGTAGCTGAAGGCTATGCTAAACTGTCGTCTCTGCAAATGAGAGCGTATGTAGACAGTGAACCATCGCTAGCAAAGTCGGCTGTACAACTAGGGCGAGTGCTAGGGAGTCTCTCTAGACTAGACCTGCCGTGTGGCGGCGCTCGGTCTGCAATCACTGACAGTGGCGACACGCGGATCCGACGTATACTAACGGACCGCGTTCGATTTAAAGGCTACCACCTAGCAAGTGTGGTGTCTGGCGGTGACACCATAACAATAAATCTGTAGTTAGAATCATGTGGGTTTGAAAAATAAACTGCGGACAGCGATATTCGATGAAGAGATACGACGCATATGAAAGTTAAGTGCTTACGCGCTCGGCTACCGACTCCGTGAACACTAGCGGCCCTACAGAGCGTACAGCGTAAGCGCGTCTATAATTTTCAAACTCTACCTGTTTACATATGAGAAACTCCTTAACGCACCCTACACACCCTGTCAGTATGAAACAAATCGGCGAGCGGAAGTTCGTACTGCGTCCTCGTAAGGAGGTGCGCCAGACCCGGATCGAATCTGCCCAGTGTAATTTTTACGCTGTTTCCCACGCTCGTTTCGGCAAATACTGGGCTGGTTCCTAAAATTCGTTTCACAGAATGCGATTGAGAAAGAGTTAAAATACGTCCATAGACAAAATAAGTTTACACTGAGCCGTGGCGGGTTTGCTGGCGTCGCCTTTCGACTTCCTGGCGCCACTAGCTCGATCTGTTGTGTGATGTCCCTCTGGTTTGAGGCTACTAAGATCTTTGCTCTAGGTGGTTGATGGAGAGTTGGGCGAGTGGTAACGGAGCGAGGAGGAAAGCCTCAGAGGTCCGCGAGGCGAGTAAAAGCGAGCACTTGCGCAAGCGTTTTGGGCACGGAGTCCGGTGAATGGTTGCTGGGCATATTTGTGGGACGATTTCAATCCTTGGCTGACTTGGAGCGCCGTCTTCGCGCGTAGCATGCTCAGCCACCTCTGGGGGGGTGGGGGGGGGGGGGGGGGGGCACAACGATGAGAGAGTGAAGCCAGTTCCGCTCTGCTGAATTCTGGGCCCCCTTTGGAATCGGCAAGCTTCAGCTCCGATTCGTGAACTTCACTGAAGCTTTGGATTTTGAGGTCTTTACTGTTATTTTCTTATTGATACTTATAGGTCTGTTGCGATCATATCATTTAAAGTATGACTATTTTCTATTTCTTAAGGGGGGTAGGACGTCAAACTGGCCGACTTGGAGCAGGATAGACACCACAGGACATTTTAATTTCCACTGTCTATACTTTTACAAATAAATTCATAAAACTTTGTGGGCATGACGAGGGAGGATTCAGAATTCAAACTCGTAGCAGTGGAAGTTCGAAAACATAATTTTTTTTTTTTTTTTTACATGTGAAATTTCATCATTTTCTTCACTTACTAATGGCAGCATTTGTTGCTATAGGTATACTTTTCTTCATAAGTAGGAGAGATGGTTCGATGAATTCTGCACAGCATACAAACCATACTTAAAGGTGTATGAAACTCTACAATTTTCCAAATCTATTAAAAACTGTGGTTAAAATTGAGGCAATTAACTACAAAATTTGTGTTTTTCATAAATTAAATAAATTCTAGAGTTTCATACACCTGTAAGTATGGTATGTATGCTGTGCAAAATTCATCGAAGAATCTCTCTAACTTATGAAGAAAAGTGTACCTATAGCAACAAATGCAGCCATTAGTAAGTGAAAAAATGATGAAATTTCACACGTAAAAAAATTTATTTTGTTACTTTTTCGAACTTCGACCACTGCAATGAATGTGAATCCTGAATCCTTCTTGGTGATGCTGACAAAGTTTTATGAATTTATTTGTAACAGTATGGACAGAGGAAATTAAAATGTCCTGTGATGCCTCTCCTGCTCCAAGTCGGCCCGTTTGACGTCCTACCCCCCTTAATTCTACTTACCTGAAGCTGTTGTTATTTGTTATTATTGAAGGCCTGTCTGTTCCCTTTTAATTAAATTAAGAGCTATTTCACTATTTGGGTTAGCTGAAACTCTTATTAATCAACGCCTATCTGTTTTTATTACCCTATTATTGAGGTCAGATACCTTAATCTCTGTTGTAACTAACTGAAATTGTGATCGCCAAAGGCCAATCTGTTTAAGAAGTATTTACGCCAGTAAGATAGTAACAGGAAGTGATACATGGTGGTTCATGGGCCCTAACCTTTCGCCTTGCATCGCTTTATCCAGAACTGTAGGTTTCACGCAAAATTCACAGACAAATGCGGCAGGCAACTTCCTTCCTAAAGGTTGTAAGAGGTCCACGATTAAGGAATTTGTTGCTAGCGCACTCGAGCAGATGTAATTTCGATTGATTACTCACCCGCTGCCTGCGATATGTAAACTATAAGAGAATCTCAGACCAGAGAGCAGTGTTGTATGCAGTAAGAGCAGTGTCTGTAGCAGCAGGCGTAAGTAGTTGCTAGCAGTCGTGTGTATGAAGTTGGCTGAGCCGGTGGTGGGGAGCGATGGCAGAGGCTGAGCGTTGTAGTATAAGGTGAAAGCAGCCTCGCGCATGTGTACTATTGTTATATCAAGTCCCATGTAAATGTCCCTAAAAAATTTCTTAATAATAATCTCTCTTATAAAAAGTAACTTTTGACAATCACTCATCTCAATTTAAAGATTTTTACTGATTTCTCCAGTCCATGGTCATCCCGATTATCGTAAAGAAAAATCTGTTGTTTCCTTCTATACATGACAAATGTATCGGCCAGCATTGCACTGGGCTCCGCCAGAAAAATTTCTTATAGGAGCAGATATATATATATATACATGCGTTATCCGGCGACTTAACTGAGGTAAGAATTTTCATTTTTTATTCAGACTGATCTTTCAGGGCCATGTCGCAGCGCTGCTGACGTCCAAATTTATCAGTTTAGATTCACAGTCAGATACTTATTGAAAGGTTATATGTGAGCCACAATTTTATTGAGAGATTACCAACATTTTTATTATTGGTAGGTTACGAAAATTTTCTGTTGCGAGGTTACAAGGTTACCTTGACGGCTGTGGTGTCCGAAATGCCTTTAATGACTTCACCCAGAATGTAATAATTGCTAGTCCGAAGATGACCTCCCGAATGGCTGTTTTCAGCTCAGCAATGGTTTTGTCTTTAATACAGCCACAAAATTAGACAACAAAATAAAATTCGCGAAATCCTGAAAGGCTGAGTCCGCACTTGACGGGATAGAAGTTAAGGAAAAGAAGGAAATCATCTGTCGTTGCCAAGTTCCCCATTTAAAGCCAGTCCAGTGAGTGTCGGCTTTTGGTGACATGACGCTTCTCTCCAACATTCCTCGTCAATGCGTGCAGTGACGCACCTTACATTTTATCGAAAACCACAATTGGGTTGGCCGGTCCATCAGGCGCGCACCTGAGTCACTGCGCGGGGGAAAGCTCCTTCCGGGGGCCGCGTGGCGACGCCCTGACTCACGCGCCGGCCATCTGAGTGCCACGCGAAGTGAGTGGCCGGCCGTACGAACCTCCCCGCGGCGATAAATCTGGCTGGCTGCGTGAATGACGCTCGTCTCTCACGTCCACATCCGGGTGTGTCAAGCGAGGGTTTCCATGTAGACCCGTAGTTCAACACTGCCACCCGTTTGGAATACATCCAGCTGGTACTGTGCAATCTTTGTGCGAATACGACCAAGCCAACAGTTTGTTAAGTTTCGGCTGATCAATACTGACAAATTATTTGCATAAGGATGGAAAAACTGGCAGAAATCGGTCTCGCGTTAGATCAGTTTGGGTTCCGGGTTAGAAACACAGGAGGTAATACTGACCCTGCAACATATTTTAGAATATAGACGAAAGTAAGACCAGCCTGCGTTTAGAGCTACTGTAAATTTAGAGTAAACCTTAGACAGCGTTCTCTGAACCTATCTGACATAGTAAATCTGCCATAAAGAAAATTCCTTTGTGAAGATCAAGTTAACGGAATGGATAGTGTCTTCGAAAAAAAACTCTTAAGCAAGGTAATGGAATGTCGTCGTATTAAATTAGATGATGCTGAATGAACTAGAATGGCAAAGGAGACACACAAGAAAAAAAATAAGAGTTTATTTGGAAATCAAAATAACAGTGGACGGCAGAAAGAAGGGCGACAAAAAACTGCTGACTTGCTTCAGACAAGCATTCTCGAAAAAGAGAAATATGTTAATAGGGACGATACACTAAAAATATAAGAAGAAATGGAAATATTCATCCATGGCCACATGGGAATAACAAGATCGTGAATGAAATGACAGACTTCAAAAATTCACATTTATTTTCCAATTTCACTACACTACTGCTAGAATAAAAGATACATAACCTGACATTCGTTTGACTCTAGCCCCAGCAATAGCTTAGAAATATCTAAAATAAATTAGTTTATATAATGATGTTCTCAATAATATTGTAAGAGGTGCTCAATCTGTAATGTATTTCATCAACCTGCATCTTTAATAAGATAACAAGACTTGCGGAAGACATGTAACTATCTGACACCACATAGATCGACAAATCGATAGTCCAGCTGTATTTCGACCGCCATCTTGTCCACTGCACTAGAGAACTGTTTGTGATCGTGTTTCCAAGTTGCTGCTGTGTTAGTGACAATTTGTGAACAGTGACCAGGAGACGCACGGAAATGGAGGCACCCCAGCGCATCACTACGAGATTACCAGACCAGAAGGAAAAAGATGACCACAGTATTCACGAAAAGACTATGTAACATCTGTATGGCCTTATTTTAAAGTTGCTTTTTAATGCCATTTAGCCTAAAGATGAGGTTTACCTGGAAACATGTCGCTAAATACGACGAAGTTTGTGACTGGTAACGGTACTTTAAAAAACCTTTGCATATTTCTTGAAACAGTCACAGTAGAAAAATAGTCAAAATGGCTTCAAAAACCAGCACGACTCATACAAGTTTTCAGTAAAACGGTATTAATATATACGCTTATTCCCTAACATATAATCTTCGTCTCTTCTCTGTTTCCACGAGGAATTCTTTGTTCTTACTTTAATATGAACGTGGCGCGGCGAGATTAACGCCAAATAGCGAAATTACCCATTCACTTTTCTTTTTTAAGAACCTATTCGTGTCTGTCTGGATACGTCGACCAACCTACGGCTGCAGGAGCGATTAAGGCTATGGGAAACTGTGTTATCTGGAGATAAGACACAAATGGAGTATTTCATACATGAGAAAAAAGGAGATCATGTGCAGAAGCCAGGAATGTATGTGGACACTGTATCAAACTGACAGACTCCCGGCCGTCGGTTTTTTCCTGCATGTAGGATTTCCACTGTCGTCAACTTTGTACTCCTTGGGAAACTGCAGACATTCCTCAGGGGGCGTTTCACAGAAACTAGGAACAGTGTCCTCCTAGTAGTCCAGTCTGACGGATGAAGCGCTTCCCTGTATAAAGTTTGGACGAATTCCAGAACACCTGTGTTTCTTTTTATTCCGAGGAACTTCAAAGCGGCACCGAAAATGAGACTCTGTATTATTAACGGGGCATTTGTGCGAAGCTTTATCTTGCCAGATATTAAGATTTTAGTGCGCTACAGATAAATATACTCTTACTCTAGTCGATTTATGGGTGTTACGAAGATACGCATTAAGTAAATAACAGCGTGGCTATGAGCTTCTGCAAAGAGAGTCCAAAAGATGGAGGGCTCTGAATAATTACTCGCGCACTCATTTCGCAAAGTTACTATAGTTGCGAATGCATCAAGTTGCTTGCTTTTCTTCGACTGTGTTCTGTTCTGCTACTTTTCCCAGGTCTCTTTCCTTTTTGTACAACGTACATATTTTTTAACACTTTGACTGCCAGTCCTGCCAACTGACGGGATGCGAAAATTAACACTGCCGATCCCGTCAATTGACGGCATACGATTTCTCTCTCTTTTTAAATATAGTGCACACTGAATAGCTCGATCGGTCTTCAATGTGTTACGAGAGACATGTAGTTTCTAAAACAGCCATAAAAATGGCCAGCATTCTAAGAAGTAGTAAGGTTTACGTGGCCAGCAGTCGGTGGTTTAAAAGAGGTCTTTCATTAGTTATGCACAAAACGGTCTTTTGAGGCAAATACTGCACGTCACAAAAGCGCACATTGTAAAAAAGCAGCAACTACTAATGAACAAAAATACAAAGCTTTTTTTTTACCTTCAAGGTCCGATCGGTCGCGAATTTAAAACCGTATAGTGTCAGTTTTAAAATATTCAAGCAGATATATTTGAAGTAAATAATAAAAGGACTCTGAATAATATTATAGGGGCATAAACGACAAATTAGTTATGAAAATGTATTAAATTAGCTTCAAAGAAAGACTATATCGATTGCATTGCAATAAAAAGACATTATTAACATTACATGAGATCGTAGTGCATAACGTTCTCGAAACTAATATTATTATCTTTGTCATTATATATCAGAGAAAAAATATATTTAAATTCACTTCGAGTCAGATCATTTCTTCTGCTGTATGTAAGGTACACTTCCTATTGTAAAGCGTAGCTTTTGTTCCATTTGTTCTCGTACGTAGCGAATAATTCAAGTGTGTATTCTATGCTTAGTGGAAATATGTTTACAAAAAGTGAGTGCGTTGTGTTACTTAAAGAGCCCATGCAAACAGTTCTTGCTGAATTAATAATTGCAAGAAGTTATTTAGCATTTTTTCGTTCTCTGCGAAGCGAGCAGTGGTGATCTTTGACTGGCAACAATTGGCCGCCATTACACGGCGCATTCAATTTTTTTTTTTTTTTTTTTTTGTGTAACGTATCACCACAGCCAGAGTAGAATGAATCATTTCAAGTTATTCAATTGACTAAAGTGCAAAGCTTCAGTAATTTTATTTCGCCAAAAAATGCGTACTTACAAAGATACGATTTATTGTAGGTCAGTGAACTTAACCTGCAATACATTTCGCCGAAAGCATTTGAAATAATTTGTAGTGAACCTGGCGTTCATTTCAAACAAACAAGAAAGGGGGAAATATTTATATATATATATATATATATATATATATATATATATATATATCCCTTTCTTGTGTTTCACTTGATAATAATAATAATAATAATAATAATAGTAACCACAGAGAGGAAGGGATAATGTAACCGCAGTGAAAATCGGATGAAGCTTTGCACAGATACGTTGTGCAGTGCCTTCAGTACGATGGCGTCACGTCGCACTTTTCAGTTCTAAGCCACAGTGAGCACTTGAAGATGCCCGGAACAATAGCTCCTCCCGCCAAGTGTGCGGTGCATGCTGTCATTCGATTTCTTCATGGTGAGGGGATCCGCCTGACTTCATGCAACCCGCGTAACATAAATATTATGCGGGACAGTAAAGTGCGGTAATGGTGCAGCAACTTTGAAGCAGAACGTACAGACGTTCATGACGCAAGCAGTCAAGGACGAGTGTGTTAACCGTCGATCTTATTCAGCGAGTGGCTCAGTCGATTCAAGACAACCATCTACGTGGGGCAATTCAGAAAAAGCGAAGAGGCGTTTGTCATCTGGCATTAGTGTTATTCATGATGATGCTCGGCCGCACACTGCTGCTGCAGCGTTTTCGATGGAAGTGTTTTGTCACCCACCATACAGCCTGAACCTGGCTCTCTCTGATTTCCATACCTTGCTCAGATGAACCGCGTACTGTGAGGACAGCATTTTGGAACACACAAGAAGCTGCAGATCAGCACAGGGAATTGGCAGAGAGTATAGGTTGCTGCCTTCTATGACGAGGGTATTGGAAAGCTGGTACAAATCTACGGCAAATGTCCAAGCACGAGCAGCGACTATGTACAGAAGTGGCTGGAAGGTGTAGCCAAATGTCGCAAGTAAAACATTTCTGATTTTCACTATGATTTGCATTTTGCGACAGATCGTATGTAGGGGTAAAAACGTCGACACCAGAAAAAGATTTTTGAAAAGGTATATGTAGTGCACAGGTCTATATGGATGCCAAAGATGGAATCGTTGGAAACAGAGATGAAACTATTAAAAGACTTTGAAATATTGATTTACAGGGGCGTTTTGGAGATCAGATGGACTGATCGAGTACGGAATGAAGGCGTCTTGCAGTGAGTCAGCTAGGAAAAATGAATGAATCGAAGATACAGAGTAGTTGGCCACACGTTTCGACACGAGTCATTGCTAAAAAGTGTAAATGATGGAGTGGTGGAAGGAAAGAACCGCAAGGCCAGGCGTATATATATATATATATATATATATATATATATATATATATATATACTCCTGGAAATTGAAATAAGAACACCGTGAATTCATTGTCCCAGGAAGGGGAAACTTTATTGACACATTCCTGGGGTCAGATACATCACATGATCACACTGACAGAACCACAGGCACATAGACACAGGCAACAGAGCATGCACAACGTCGGCACTAGTACAGTGTATATCCACCTTTCGCAGCAATGCAGGCTGCTATTCTCCCATGGAGACGATCGTAGAGATGCTGGATGTAGTCCTGTGGAACGGCTTGCCATGCCATTTCCACCTGGCGCCTCAGTTGGACCAGCGTTCGTGCTGGACGTGAAGACCGCGTGAGACGACGCTTCATCCAGTCCCAAACATGCTCAGTGGGGGACAGATCCGGAGATCTTGCTGGCCAGGGTAGTTGACTTACAGCTTCTAGAGCACGTTGGGTGGCACGGGATACATGCGGACGTGCATTGTCCTGTTGGAACAGCAAGTTCCCTTGCCGGTCTAGGAATAGTAGAACGATGGGTTCAATGACGGTTTGGATGTACCGTGCACTATTCAGTGTCCCCTCGACGATCACCAGTGGTATACGGCCAGTGTAGGAGATCGCGCCCCACACCATGATGCCGGGTGTTGGCCCTGTGTGCCTCGGTCGTATGCAGTCCTGATTGTGGCGCTCACCTGCACGGCGCCAAACACGCATACGACCATCATTGGCACCAAGGCAGAAGCGACTCTCATCGCTGAAGACGACACGTCTCCATTCGTCCCTCCATTCACGCCTGTCGCGACACCACTGGAGGCGGGCTGCACGATGTTGGGGCGTGAGCGGAAGACGGCCTAACGGTGTGCGGGACCGTAGCCCAGCTTCATGGAGACGGTTGCGAATGGTCCTCGCCGATACCCCAGGAGCAACAGTGTCCCTAATTTGCTGGGAAGTGGCGGTGCGGTCCCCTACGGCACTGCGTAGGATCCTACGGTCTTGGCGTACACCCGTGCGTCGCTGCGGTCCGGTCCCAGGTCGACGGGCACGTGCACCTTCCGCCGACCACTGGCGACAACATCGATGTACTGTGGAGATCTCACGCCCCACGTATTGAGCAATTCGGCGGTACGTCCACCCGGCCTCCCGCATGCCCACTATACGCCCTCGCTCAAAGTCCGTCAACTGCACATACGGTTCACGTCCACGCTGTCGCGGCATGCTACCAGTGTTAAAGACTGCGATGGAGCTCCGTATGCCACGGCAAACTGGCTGACACTGACGGCGGCGGTGCACAAATGCTGCGCAGCTAGCGCCATTCGACGGCAAACACCGCGGTTCCTGGTGTGTCCGCTGTGCCATGCGTGTGATCATTGCTTGTACAGCCCTCTCGCAGTGTCCGGAGCAAGTATGGTGGGTCTGACACACCGGAGTCAATGTGTTCTTTTTTCCATTTCCAGGAGTGTATATAAAACTCATTGCATGCATGTATGTATGTATGTATGTATGTATACATATGTTCATCTCTTCCTAAACCACTGAAAGCCGCGCGGAGTGGCCGCGCGGTTTGAGGCACCATGTCACGGACTGCGGGGCCCCTCCCACCGGAGGTTCGAGTCCTCCCTCGGGCGTGTGTGTGTGTGTGTGTGTGTGTGTGTGTGTGTGTGTGTGTGTGTGTGTGGTGTTCTTAGCATAAGTTAGTTTAAATAGTGTGTAAGTCTAGAGACCGAAGACCTAAGCAATTTGGTCCCTTAGGAACTCACACACATTTAACATTTGAAACCACTAAACAGATTTCAACCAAACTTGGTACACACATCACTTAACTGTCCGGGAAGAAACTGTGTATGGTAAGAACCACCTACCTCTCGAAGGGATGAATGTAGGGGTGAAAAGGGGGTCCCACAGAATTATAATTTGGGAACGTCTGGAGCCATTTCACCCAACTTTATGTAAATACCAAACTCATTATTTGTATTATTCGTATAAAATTACTGCGAGTGTATTATACCCTATCACCCCTAGGGGGGGGGGGTGTTTGACAAGCCGTGACATGAAAAAAATATTCGACAACGACCCAGATTGGTAGGCCTATCGTATCCGTAGTTTTCCGCGGTCGGTACGCTCACTGGTGACTGCTGAGACGTCGTTTTAGCATTAGGGGTGGGGACAAAAATAGTGACGTATCACTGTATTTCTGTAAGGCCGCCGGCCGAAGTGGCCGCGCGGTTCTGGCGCTGCAGTCTGGAACCGCGAGACCGCTACGGTCGCAGGTTCGAATCCTGCCTCGGGCATGGGTGTGTGTGATGTCCTTAGGTTAGTTAGGTTTAACTAGTTCTAAGTTCTAGGGGACTAATGACCTCAGCAGTTGAGTCCCATAGTGCTCAGAGCCATTTGAACCATTTTTTTCTGTAAGGCCTGAAGTTCAAATGGTTCAAATGGCTCTGAGCACAATGGGACTCAACATCTGAGGTCATCAGTCCCCTAGAACTTAGAACTACTTAAATCTAACTAATCTAAGGACATCACACACTTTCATGCCCGAGGCAGGATTCGTACCTGCGACCGTAGCGGTCTCGCGGTTCCTGACTGCAGCGCCTAGAACCGCACGGCCGGTTCGGCCGGCGTATTTCAGTTTGTACAGTACAACTTGTTGTTGTTGTTGTGGTCTTCAGTCCTGAGACTGGTTTGATGCAGCTCTCCACCCTACTCTATCCTGTGCAAGCTTCTTGATCTTCCAGTACCTATTGCAACCTACATCCTTTTGAATCTGCTTAATGTATACAGACTGTAGCGTGTTAGGCCTGAAGTAATTTCTACCAAATTTGGTGTATACAAGTATCATTAATTGTATAAAAATACTGTGGAAGCAGACACTGTTGATGAACATTACACCACAATGTTTGCTAACAAAAAATGGTTCAAATGGCTCTGAGCACTTGGGACTTAACATCGGAGGTCATCAGTCCCCTAGAACTTAGAACTGACAACTGGCAACTGACCCTTAACATAGACAAATGTAATGTATTGCGAATAGATAGAAAGAAGGATCCTCTACTGTATGATTATATGATAGCGGAACAAACACTGGTAGCAGTTACTTCTGTAAAATATCTGGGAGTATGCGTGCGGAACGATCTGAAGTGGAATGATCATATAAAATTAATTGTTGGTAAGGCGGGTACCAGGTTGAGATTCATTGGGAGAGTCCTTAGAAAATGTAGTCCAACAACAAAGGAGGTGGCTTACAAAACACTCTTTCGACCTATACTTGAGTATTGCTCATCAGTGTGGGATCCGTACCAGATCGGGTTGACGGAGGAGATAGAGAAGATCCAAAGAAGAGCGGCGCGTTTCGTCACAGGGTTATTTGGTAAGCGTGATAGCGTTACGGAGATGTTTAACAAACTCAAGTGGCAGACTCTGCAAGAGAGGCGCTCTGCATCGCGGTGTAGCTTGCTCGCCACGTTTCGAGAGGGTGCGTTTCTGGATGAGGTATCGAATATATTGCTTCCCCCTACTTATAACTCCCAAGGAGATCACGAATGTAAAATTAGAGAGATTAGAGCGCGCACGGAGGCTTTCCGGCAGTCGTTCTTCCCGCGAACCATACGCGACTGGAACAGGAAAGGGAGGTAATGACAGTGGCACATAAAGTGCCCTCCGCCACACACCGTTGGGTGGCTTGCGGAGTATAAATGTAGATGTAGAACTACTTAAACATAACTAATCTAAGGACATCACACACATCCATGCCCGAGGCAGCATTCGAACCTGCGACCGCAGCGGTCACGCGGTTCCAGACTGTAGCACCTAGAACAGCTCGGCCACCCCAGCCGGCGTTTGCTAACAACTCGGAAACCCTGAAATCAGCACGTGCACAATACGAAATCTTGGAAGAGACATCTGAAGCCACTTTTTCAGAGTGAATGAATGAAATAATAATAATAATAATAATAATAATAATAACCAGCCGATAGCTTCCTTGGGGAGTTTTCCCTTACTTTCCGGTACGTTTCTCCATGTTATTTCCATCCACCCCTCAATAAGTTCAGCCATAGTTTTTGAGACAATCTGCGCTATCAAACACGTAAATCATCCCAGAAAAACTCAAGTGGTTTGGAATCTGTGTTCCATACCTGCAGTTCCAGTTGGCTAAGTCCTATTATGATTTACAAATGTGGCCACTGTCACGTTGAAAACGTTAAGTTTTAGTTCCAGATTAGTACAATGGCGCAGATGATAGAGAAATGTTTAATAGATCCCATTTGATTTGACATTCACATTTCGAAGTGCTAGAGTCAATGGGACATGACCAAACAGTGAAAAACTGATTGAAAAACAATCCCATTATCACGTGTGGGGAAACCCATCTACGAATCGCTACGTCTGTCCAAGTCTACCGATAGGAAGTGGGGAAATTTAAAGAGTTTGGATAAGGATGAACGAAGGACCGGCTATGGCCTATATAATGTGTGGTCTGCGGACGTTAAAACAAATTTCTCGTGTCTGGGTCAACCAGTTTTCAGGCCTGAAAAGTACAGGATACACAAAGTGCAATAAAATCCTACCTAGCAAAGTATTTTGTTCAGACCAATCTCTGGATTGATTCGTGTTTTAATTTTAGTCAGTACCATAAAGAAAGCTTACAATCGTGACATGCTGAAAGAGCATGTTGTTGTTGTTGTTGTGGTCTTCAGTCCTGAGACTGGTTTGAAGCAGCTCTCCATGCTACTCTATCCTGTGCAAGCTTTTTCATCTCCCAGTACCTACTGCAACCTACATGCTTCTGAATCTACTTAGTGTATTCATCTCTTTGTCTCCCTCTACGATTTTTACCCTCCACGCTGCCCTCCAATACTAAATTGGTGATCCCTTGATGCCTCAGAACATCTCCTACCAACCGATCCCTTCTTCTGGTCAAGTTGTGCCCCAAACTTCTCTTCTCCCCAATCCTATTCAATACCTCCTCATTAGTTATGTGATCTACCCATCTAATCTTCAGCATTCTTCTGTAGCACCACATTTCGAAAGCTTCTATTCTCTTCTTGTCCAAACTATTTATCGTCCATGTTTCACTTCCATACATGGCTACCCTCCATACGAATACTTTCAGAAATGACTTCCTGACACTTAAATCAATACTGGATGTTAACAAATTTCTCTTCTTCAGAAACGCTTTCCTTGCCATTGCCAGCCTACATTTTATATCCTCTACATCGACCATCATCAGTTATTTTGCTCCCCAAATAGCAAAACTCCTTTACTACTTTAAGTGCCTCATTTCCTAATCTAATTCCCTCAGCATCACCCGACTTAATTCGACTACATTCCATTATCCTTGTTTTGCTTTTGTTGATGTTCATCTTATATCCTCCTTTGAAGACACTGTCCATTCTATTCAACTGCTCTTCCAAGTCCTTTGCTGTCTCTGATAGAATTACAATGTCATCGGCGAACCTCAAAGTTTTTACTACTTCTCCATGAATTTTAATACCTACTCCGAATTTTTCTTTTGTTTCCTTTACTGCTTGCTCAATATACAGATTGTATAACATCGGGGACAGGCTACAACCCTGTCTCACTCCTTTCCCAACCACTGCTTCCCTTTCATGCCCCTCGACTCTTACAACTGCCATCTGGTTTCTGTACAAATTGTAAATAGCCTTTCGCTCCCTGTATTTTACCTTTGCCACCTTTAGAATTTGAAAGAGAGTATTCCAGTCAACATTGTCAAAAGCTTTCTCTGAGTCTACAAATGCTAGAAACGTAGGTTTGACTTTCCTTAATCTTTCTTCTAAGATAAGTCGTAAGGTCAGTATTGCCTCACGTGTTCCAGTGTTTCTACGGAATCCAAACTGATCTTCCCCGAGGTTGGCTTCTACTAGTTTTTCCATTCGTCTGTAAAGAATTCGTGTTAGTATTTTGCAGCTGTGACTTATTAAACTGATAGTTCGGTAATTTTCACATGTGTCAACACCTGCTTTCTTTGGAATTGGAATTATTATATTCTTCTTGAAGTCTGAGGGTATTTCGCCTGTTTCATACATCTTGCTCACCAGATGGTAGAGTTTTGTCAGGACTGGCTCCCCCAAGGCCGTCAGTAGTTCCAATGGAATGTTGTCTACTCCGGGGGCCTTGTTTCGACTCAGGTCCTTCAGTGCTCTGTCAAACTCTTCACGCAGTATCATATCTCCCATTTCATCTTCATCTACATCCTCTTCCATTTCCATAATATTGTTCTCAAGTACATCGCCCTTGTATAGACCCTCTATATACTCCTTCCACCTTTCCGCTTTCCCTTCTTTGCTTAGAACTGGGTTTCCATCTGAGCTCTTGATATTCATACAAGTCGTTCTCTTATCTCCAAAGGTCTCTCTAATTTTCCTGTAGGCAGTATCTATCTTACCCCTAGTGAGATAGGCCTCTACATCCTTACATTTGTCCTCTAGCCATCCCTGCTTAGCCATTTTGCACTTCCTGTCAATCTCATAATACGATTATTTCAGCACCCTCTCGAGGATTTCTGTGTTAATGGCACACGAATACAGAATGAAGTTCGTCTTACGCCATCTTCAGCAATATACGTGAGATAAATAGTAGAATCGACTGTCATGTGACATAGCGCTCTCGTAATACACTTTATTTTCCTCCTTTCGGATCCTTGTCAAAAGAAGTCTGTTCTTTGGCTGCACACGTGCAGACTAGTGGGAACACTTCAGCGGTGTGCTGAGCGCCGAAGCTTACGCCCGACGCTACGCGCTGTTATGCAGTGGCTGCGTACGGCGTCATTCGCTGAGCAATGGCGAAGAGAAGAAGCGAACAGCATTCCACAAGTTTACCGTTCCGTTACATTTCCGTTCAGCACTCTTGCCATCACTGAAAGACCTCCAATGACGAGACCTCGAAACAGCGTGAAGCGAAGCAAACACACAGCTTTTACTGCAGACAAACAAGAGGGCTCGCTTACTTCGCCTTCTCAGACACCTGGAAGACGGTAGCTGGTGGGGGAGCGACGCACGATTCCTGCGGGTAAGTGCTGCTTCAATCCTCAAAGGACCAGAGAGTTAATGGAGGAGAATACCGGAGCATCTGGTGAACGTCCAAACGAATGTAGCCAACGCGTCAACTATGGCTCAGAGACGCAATGTTAGTGGACATCAAAAGGGCTGTATCTCTTAGGTGAAACACTAGCCCAAATATGTGGCATTTTTCCAGCATCTAGAATAAAATAATCGCCTACGCTCAAATCTTCGCAAGTCATCCAGCCGTATTCCGACACGCGAATCAGATAAGTATACCTCACACTTTGCTATTGTAACAGCTTAAAAGTTGTGTAAACACGAACTACTCCATTTATTATTATTATTTTTATTATTATTATTATTATTGTACGCCCCGATAGCTGAGTGCTCAGCGTGACAGATTGCCGTCCTACGGGCCCGGGTTCGACTTCCGGCTGGGTGGGGGATTTTCTCCGCTGAGGGACTGGGTGTTGTGCTGTCTTCCTCATTTCATCCCCATCCGGCGCTCAGGTCGCCCAATGTGGCGTCGGAATGTAATAAGGCCTGCACCAAGGCGGCCGGACCTGCCCCGCAAGGGGCCTCCCGGCGAATGACGCCAAACGCTCATTTCCATTATTATTACTCGTGTAAATACCTGCGGGAACAATGAACTGTTTCAAAAAGTTCCATTTCAAGAATATCAGATAAAAATAAATCAATCATCTTCCCACTATCTCGAGGAAGCGAAGTCTTTCAAGTTGCAACGTTAGTTAGCTCTGATAACTATACCACATACAGAGGGGTCCCAAAACAATGTATCCACTGTTTGAAAGTCCATAACTTGCAAACTAATTGAAGGAGTCGTCTCATTTTTGGTGGAAGTGTGGCTTAAAGTCCAACTTAAAAGATATCACTGAAGGTGTTCGAAATGGTCACCATTAACATCCACACACAAACGATGCCGCCGAACTCCAGCACTGACTGCAACGTGTTCAGTTGGATATTTGCACATGAATGTAGGATAGATACTCGAAGTTCATCTCCAATGTGCGTGGCTTCTGTCGATAAACGACGGCCTTTAGTGTTCCCCACATGTAAAATTCCACAGGAGTTGGGTCTGGGGAACGTGTTGGATACTCCACAGCACCTCTACGGCCTATCCATCTTCCTGGTAGATTTTCGTCGAGATACGCCCTAACACGATATTGGTTGTGGGCTGGGGCACCATCTTGTTGAAAGTAAACTCTTCTGTCTCCATCCAAGTCTCGGATGGCAGGTAAAATGGATCTCTGAAGCTTCTGAAGGTACACCCCACCGGTAACTGTGCCGTCAAAGAAGAATGGCCCAATCAAGCCCCGGTAAGGCAACCCACACCACACATTTACTCCTGGCAAATTCACGGCTTTGTCTACATGGACGTTCGGATTTTCGGCGGCCCAGTAGATGCAATTGAGGCGATTTACTGTACCACTGATTGTGAACTGTGCCTCATCAGACCACATAATCATCTCTGCGAACTCTCTATCGTTGCGCACCATGTTAGTAATCCACTCGCAGTACTCCATTCTACGATCTGGATCGTCCTCATTCATTGCGTGTAGCAATCGTGAGATGCAGCACTTCCACTCTGCTGTCTTCAAAATTCGCCGAACACTTGAGCGACTCACTCCAGTTTCACGGGCACACTGTCTCGCAGGCTTCTGCGGTGAGCGAGTGAATTGTTGTAACACACAACGGGATTTAGGTGGAGTTGTTACTGTTAGAGGTCGTCCAGATCGTTGTTTGTGTACATTTTTAACACAGCCTTCGGCTTCAAATTTGTCTCTAATGCGACGAATCGTTAAACGTATCGGTGGCTCTGTTTGATACTCTTTTCGCCATTGCCGTTGAACCTCATTAATTTTTTCGTACTTATAATACCGCTTCAAAACTGACTTCCTTTCATCGAATGTAAGCCTTGCGCCAGCCTTGTTTACTGGAGTAACTAGGTGCAACTAAGAACAAACCACTGACTATCTGGTGACTGTCATCTGACGAAACAAAACAACGCAATACAACGCTTGTGTGGCGATTGCGGAACTACAAACTATTACACTCCCAAAGATGAGACAACTCCATCAATTAGTTTGCCAGTTACGGACTTTTAAACAGTGGATACTTTTTTTTGGACCCCTCTGTATATGGCGAAAGAAAAGCCATAAAAACTGGCAGTGCTGTTGCCAGTTTTCCACTGCGAAGCGCAAAAAGCTATTAGCGGTACAGAAGCTAACAATAAGCGACTGGGCTTGAGTATTAGTCTGAACCGAAAGAAAGTTGGCAACGCTACCTGGGGGCTGTAGAAGGGTCTCTTGCGGAGATTGAACTAACTGGTGTCACGTGTTCGTTGTAATGCCTTATGACACGAACAATTACATATATACACCGAAGACCCAAAGAAACTGGTAGACCTCGTCTAGGATCCTCGCGAGCATCCAGAAGTGCCACAACACGACGTGGCATGGACTCGACTAATGTCTGAAATGGTGTTGGAGGGAACTGACTTCATGAATCCTGCAGGGCTGTTCCTAAATCCGTGAGAGTACGAGGGGTGGAGATCTCTTCTGAACAGCACGTTGGAAGGTATCCCACATACGCACAATAATGTTCATGTCTGGGGAGTTTGGTGGCCAGCGGAAGTGTTTAAACTCAGAAGAGTGTTCCTGGAGCCACTCTGTAGCAATTCTGGACGTGTGGGGTGTCGCATTGTCCTGCTCGAATTGCCCAAGTCGATCGGAATGCGCAATGGACATGAATGGATGCAGATAATCAGACATGATGTTTACGTACAGTCAGAGTCGTATCTAGACGTATCTGTGGCCCATATCACTCCATCTGCACATGCCCCACACCATTACAAAGCCTCCACCAGCTTGAACAGTCCCCTGCTGACACCCAGAGTCCATGGATTCATGAGGTAGTCTCCATACCCGTATTGTATTGTGTCGTATGTTAACTGGGGACCTAGAAACGACGGAGAGGCTCCGTCCCCGCCGCAGCCGCAGTGGTCCATAACCCCACGACTACCGCAGTCCACTTCACCCCTCCGCCGCCCCACACCGAACCCAGGGTTATTGTGCGGTTCGGCCCCCGGTGGACCCCCAGGGAACGTCTCACACCAGACGAGTGTAACCCCTATGTTTGCGTGGTTGAGTAATGGTGGTGTATGCGTACGTAGAGAACTCGTTTGCGCAGCAATCGCCGATATAGTGTAACTGAGGCGTAATAAGGGGAACTAGCCCGCATTCGCCGAGGCAGATGGAAAACCGCCTAAAAACCATCCACAGACTGGCCGGTTCACCGGGCCTCGACACAAATCCGCCGGGCGGATTCCTGCCGGGGACCAGGCGCTCCTTCCCGCCCGGAAAGCCGGGCGTTAGACCATTAACATTGCGTCCGGGAGCCATAGTTGATGCGTTGGCTACATTCGTTTGGACGTTCACCAGATGCTCCGCTTGATACAATGTGAAACGAGACTCGTCCGACCAGGCAACATGTTTCCAGTCATCAACAGTCCAATGTCGGTGTTGACGGACCCCGGCGAGGCCTAAAGCTTTCTGTGGTGCAGTGACTAAGGGCACACCAGTGGGCTTTCGGCTCCGAAAGCCTATATTGATGTTTCGTTGAATGGTTCGCACGCTGTGCCTTATTAATGGCCCAGCAATTAGGTGAAGAATTGCCTCTCTGTCACGTTGAACGTCGTTGGTCCCGTTCTTTTAGGGTCTTTTCCGGCCGCAGCGATATCGGAGATTTGATGTTTTGCCCGATTCCTGACATTCACGGTGCATTCGTGAAATGGTCGCACAGGAAAATCCCCTTTAACCCTACCTCGAAGATGCTATGTCCCATTGCTCATGCGCCGACTACAACACCACGTTCGAATTCACTCTAATCTTGCTAACCTGCGATTGTAGCAGCAGTAACCCATATAACAGCTGCGCCAGACACTTGTCTTATACGGGCATTGCCGACCGCAGCGCAGTATTCTACTTTTTGTTACATATCTCTGTATTTGAATACGCTTGCCGATACCAGTTTCTTTGGTGCTCCAATGTGCTTGGTGTCTGTTCTGGCTAACATGTCAGACAGAACACACGCCAGTGTTGGTACAGAGGCCGCAAGAAAACTACTGCATATTACGTGAAGTCAGGGCTTCATCCGCCAACAGGCATTGAAATACATCAATGGTCACATATGTGCATAAGCAGGGACGGCTCTAGGTCCTTTCAGTGTGGACGCACCATATCTTCCTACGGAACTTAGCGAATGCAGCGGGCAGTGTCGCTAATGGAAGGAGGCGCTACTTGCGTGTGGCAGGTTGCGAATTTAGGTCTGACGCGGTTAAGGCAACCTAGAGAAGCGGAGCATCCAGATCAGACTTCCGTTCCGGCACAAATTTTCAACCTTCACCACTGATTTATTTCAATGCCTGTGGCGGTCGAGGCCGTGATTTCACGCAATGCAAACTATTATGCTAAATCAGCAATAGCCACCCATATTAAAGTCACTGGCCATTCATTCCAAGATATGGCGAACGATTTTGTATTACATAAAACGGACAAGGAACACAGAAGAACTAGAAATTTTCATTGACGTCGCAGTACATGGTAACATGTTGTTAAATGGTAACCTAGAAACTAATAACGTTTAAGTCTTCAAAAATTTCTCAAATGTGTAATGGAATGAAATACCAACGACCTTGGGGCCGCAATGGTAACACCGGTTCCCGTCAGATCACCGAAGTGCTGCCGGGGTGGGCTAGCACTTGGATGGGCGACCATCCGGTCTACCGAGCGCTGTTGGCAAGCGGGGTGCACTCAGCCCTTGTGAGGCAAACTGAGGAGCTACTTGATTGAGAAGTAGCGACTCCGGTCTCGTATGCTGACATACGGCCGGGAGAGCGGTGTGCTGACCACATGCCCCTCCATATCCGCATCCTTTGACGCCTGTGGGCTGAGGAAGACACGGCGCCCGGTCGGTACCGTTGGGACTTCGTGGCCTCGGGTGGAGTTTAGTTTTTAGAATGGAATGAAATCACTGTGTGGCATTATTGGCCGACAGACCCCGTCTGGGGTTGTTCGGCCCCTAGTAAAAGTCTTTCTGTTTGGCCGCACTTCGGCGACATGGGCGTCCATGACGATGACATGAAATGATTAGGAAAATTAAATGAAACAACAAGTTTACTGTTACCAGTCACTGTTTGTTTATCTACACGACGCGTTTCAAAGATCTAAAACCCCATCATCATCATCATCATCATCATCATCATCATCATTATCACCACCACCACCACCACCACCACCACCACCAAGTGGATTTATATTTGTTAACGTGACATTTGTGGGTGTGTTGTGTTACGATTTTTTGGAGGAACTTGTGGCACTGTCTAGTGGAGAAACAAAATACTATTTCAGAACATGGTTATGGGTTTCTCTTGACAAAAAAATTAACGTGTATCTATCGGTAAACATAAAATAAGTAAAATAAAGTACCTCCAGTGGTCTCAGGTTCCTTTCACTGTCGTAACACATCACATGTACACTCAGTCGCAAAAGTATTCGGACAGCACGTAACGGCGCATAATTTTGCAGTTTGCCGCATGAACAAATACAGAAATTGCACTTTGTAATGTATTTGGGACTCTGGGTACGATGTCGCAATGTGAAACACGCGTCAAATACGAAGAATTGTTGTTGGACATGTGTCTGTTACGTAATATTTCCTGAAAACGGCATGGGAAGGTGGAACAAAAGTATTCGGACAAAGGCGGACAGCGTGAGAGAATAGTTCATTCCGAGACGCACAGAGGGTGAAGCGACTGCAGTGTGTCCGACATTTCCGCGAGACGGTAGCGATGATTAGTAAACACGTATCGCGAGCCTGTGCAGGTCGACGATGGGACGCAGAGGGAAGTGTTCTACGTTCGAGCAAAGGCAACTTGTCGTTTATCATCACGCGAAGGGGAAAACCTGCAGGGAAATTGCCGCAATAGTGAACATGAGGAAAAGTACAGTTCACGACATTATTAAAGGGTTCGAAAAGAAGACCGACTGGAATTCCGTTGCAGTACAGGACGGCCACGGACATTTTCACAGAGAGATGAACGTGTGATTGTGCGAAAGGTACAACAGAATCCGAAAATATCTGCCACACGAATTGCAAGTGAGGTGGAGGGAGACCTTGGTATAAAAGTTCATCCCGAAACCGTGCTGAGAGTACTACGACGATCGCAGTACCTTGGTAGAGTGGTACGGCGAAAGCCATTCATAAATGCAGTGAACCAGAAGAAAGTGTGCAGTTTGCGAGGGAATACGCCGAATACGATCAGGCTTGATGGAATCGGGTGATATTTTGCGACGAAAGTAAATTTACATTATGGCAAAGCGACGGAAAGGCAAACGTGTGGCGAAAGGCCAATGAAGAGCTGCATCGCAGGAACCTCAAACCAACAGTAAAGTTTGGAGGTGGGAGCATCATGGCGTGGGGATGCATGTCTGGCAATGGCGGGGGTGATAAAGTGTTCATTGATGATACGATGAACAAGGAAGCGTATTTGAATATACTGCGAGGGCATTTGAAGCAGAGTGCACGACATCTAGGTATTGCTAACAACTTTCATTTTTATCAGGATAATGATCCCAAGCATACCGCGCATATTGTACAAATGTGGTTGCTCTTCAATTGCCCGGAAGTATTGCACCCCCCTCCCCAATCACGAGACCTTAACCCAATCGAACATTTGTGGGATAAATTGAAACGGACCCTCCGCACGGACAACATAATATAGGCCCAGATTTCACGAAAAAACTCGTGGAAAGTATGCCTAGTAGATTGGAGGAGGTATTGAAAATGAAAGATCGACCCACAAGGTACTGACATTTTCGTCGTACAACTTATGAACATTTATTGGACAGTGTCCGAATACTTTTGTAACAGCAGGGTGTGCAGGATGTTTCATTTTTGTTGTTAACTTTTCTGTTATTTATGTTTTGGAAACAAATAATACAATAATTCTTTTGTAATTAATGTTGTTACGCATATATATTGCTAATAAATATGTTTGAGTTTCATAGTGTTTCTCGAGTACTCATTGTGAAACTTCCCATTGTCCGAATACTTTTGCGACTGAGTGTGTACTGTGATTCCAACACCTCAAACAACACCTCCACATCCTTTAAAAAAATTATTCTGTAATAATGCTGTTAGGACATATATTCTTTGTACTAGGACATATATTCTTTGTACTCAGCGACAGTGTTTTCTCGTCTGCTATACTATCCATGCACCCAATAGATTACGACGCCATATTTGTTTACAAAAATACGACAGTGAAAGGAACCTGTGACAACCGGAGGTACTTTATTTTAGTTATTTTATGTTTACCGTTAGATACACGTTTCACTTTTTGTCAGAATAAACCCATAACCATGTTATGAAATAGTGGTTTGTTTCTCCACTAAACAGTGCCCCAAGTTCCTCCAAAAAATCCTAACACAAGACACACAGAAATGTCGTATTAACAAATGTAAATCCACCTGATTATGGAGGTTTAAACCTTTGAAATGCGTCTTGGAGATAAATAAAAAGTGACTGGTAAGAGTAAACTCGTTGTTTCATTTTATGTCAATAACAGTTATGGTACAGCCTAACCTAAAATGATTAGGAAAACACAAACACCTAGCCTCGAGCGAAAAAAAAAAAACCCGGTCCGGGCGGAAACCGAACCCGGGATCCACATTTAGAGGCACCTGCTACCAAACGTTAGTAAAATTTAAGATTGAAATTGATACAAATATGCGGTTCCCGACAATATGATATTGTTTGTACAGTATGTAGAACAGGGCATTTTGTCCTCATTTTGTGTGTGGTGTATCACCGCATACCTTACAACTGGAATGAACTACTGCATAAACTATATAATACGACTTCCTTTGAATAAAATATTGAGTAGTATAATTTACGAGGTTTAGTGACAACGTAACATTTTCTCCCCTTTAGTGTTCTAGGGTTAATGCTTGTTTTATTAATATAGAGCGACTCTTGTAAAAAAGAAAAAACTACGTTACCAAGAAAAAGTAAACAATCAAAGAAAAAATGAAAAACTGCGTAACCAAGAAATAGTAAACAACCATACTGAAAGTTCCTGGCAGATTAAAACTGTGTGCTGGACCGAGACTCGAACTCGGGACCTTTGTCTGAGCTACCCAAGCACGACCCACGACCTGCCCTCGCAGCTTCAATTCTGACAGTACTGCGTCTCCTACCTTGCCCGCGAAAGGCAAGGGTCCCGAGTTCGAGTCTCGGTCCGGCACACAGTTTTAATCTGCCAGGAAGTTTCATATCAGCGCACACTCCGCTGCAGAGTGAAAATCTCATTCTGGAAACAATCATACTGTTGCCATGACATACATATGCTTATGTAAAAAAGACTATTTTTGTTGTTTGTACTATCGCTTCAACAGAATTAAGTTTTATTGTAGCAACTAAGAACCTTTGCAATGTGACTTTGAACTGGACAGCTATGATATGGTTTGAACATACAACCTCACTGGCACACCCAGCAAACAGACCTCACACGCTCAGAGAGATTCTATAGTTAAACGATTAGATGTTCTATTTACTAGGATGCCCCGCCCCGGTCAGCAGTTCGGCCAACTACGTCATCAAGCCGTGTACGTCGGAGTTGTTCTCGCCACTGCATTAATGGTTTCCAGTAAAGGAAAAAAAAAAAAGAGGTAGATGCGCAGCCGTGTGAGAGAGCGCTGGCGACCGCAGCACGGGAGGCGCGAGGCGCGACCGCAGACACCGGAGAGCGCGAGCACACAACACAGGCTGCCGCTGCCGCCACAGACCGCGGTCCGGACGCGCGCGCCAGCCCGTGGCACACCTCGGAGGCCCGCGGTCCGAGCTGACCTTAGACACAACGATGTATGTTACTCTGGGCCTTAAAGCCGTCGGCACACGGACCGTGAATCCGAACGCTGAGCGTTGAGGGTGCCGAGTTTGTGACGTCACAGCATGGAATATCACGCTCGCGAGTCTTTCCGAACGTGCAGAGGAGTATCTGGCATGTCAGATATTCTGAGCGTGCATCTGAGCGTTGACCAATGAGATTGCACAACGTGACCTACGTCACACGTGCGCCGTCTCCCTTCAGTACAGAGTTGCGAGGCGCCATATTGGCATTCATTTCAAGCCTATACGTATACAGGGTGTTACAAAAAGGTACGGCCAAACTTTCAGGAAACATTCCTCACACACAAAGAAAGAAAAATATGTTATGCGGACATGTGTCCGGAAACGCTTACTACTTTCCATCTTAGAGCTCATTTTATTACTAAACTTAAAATCACATTAATCATGGAATGGAAACACACAGCAACAGAACGTACCAGCGTGACTTCAAACACTTTGTTACAGGAAATTTTCAAAATGTCCTCCGTTAGCGAGAATACATGCATCCACCCTCCGTCGCATGGAATCCCTGATGCGCTGATGCAGCCCTGGAGAATGCCGTATTGTGTAACGGACGTCCACAATACGAGCACGAACACTCTCTACATTTGGTACCGGGGTTGCGTAGACAAGAGCTTTCAAATGCCCCCACAAATGAAAGTCAAGAGGGTTGAGGTCAGGAGAGCGTGGAGGCCATGGAATTGGTCCGCCTCTACCAATCCATCGGTCACCGAATCTGTTGTTGAGAAGCGTACGAACACTTCGACTGAAATGTACAGGAGCTCCATCGTGCATGATCCACATGTTGTGTCGTACTTGTAAAGGCACATGCTCTAGCAGCACAGGTAGAGTATCCCGTATGAAATCATGATAACGTGCTCCACTGAGCGTAGGTGGAAGAACATGGGCCCCAATCAAGACATCAGCAACAATGCCTGCCCAAACGTTCACAGAAAATCTGTGTTAATGACGTGATTGCACAATTGCGTGCGGATTCTCGTCAGCCCACACATGGTGATTGTGAAAATTTACAATTTGCTCACGTTGGAATGAAGCCTCACCGTAAAGATAACATTTGCACTGAAATGAGGATTGACACATTGTTGGATGAACCATTCGCAGAAGTGTACCCGTGGAGGCCAATCAGCTGCTGATAGTGCCTGCACACGCTGTACACGGTAAGGAAACAACTGGTTCTCCCGTAGCACTCTCCATACAGTGACGTGGTCAACGTTACCTTGTACAGCAGCAACTTCTCTGACGCTGACACTATGGTTATCGTCAACTGCACGAAGAATTGCCTCGTCCATTACAGGTGTCCTCTTCGTTCTAGGTCTTCCCCAGTCGCGAGTCGCCGATCAATTGCTTCGAACGTCTTCCTGTCGGGACACCTTCGTTCTGGAAATCTGTCTCCATACAAACGTACCGCGCCACGGCTATTGGCCCGTGCTAATCCATACATCAAATTGGCATCTACCAACTCCGCATTTGTAAATATTGCACTGACTGCAAAACCACGTTCGTGATGAACACTAACCTGCTGATGCTACGTACTGATGTGCTTGATGCTAGTACTGTAGAGCATTGAGTCGCATGTCAACACAAGCACCGAAGTCAACATTACCTTCCTTCAATTGGGCCAACTGGCGGTGAATCGAGGAAGTACAGTACATACTGACAAAACTAAAATGAGCTCTAACATCGAAAGTAAGCGTTTACGGACACATGTCCACATAACATCCTTTCTTCATTTGTGTGTGAGGAATGTTTCCTGAAAGTTTGGCCGTACCTTTTTGTAACACCCTGTATACTTCAGTTTCGTCGTTTTGTGGGCTCCTGAGTCGTGTCTGAAATGAGAGTTTTGGCATCTGCACGTTGCACGAGTTGTGATGGAGTTAAAGCTTGTTGCGTCGAATCGCCGCATAAATACGAAATTTGTTTCGATTCGTGACTGAAGGAAGAAAATGCGTCGGCTCGGTTGCTCAGCATCTTTGATGACATAATTTGTAATGAAAAATCCAGTAGGTTCTTTCAATTATCTTATAATGTCAACAGAACTGTTAACGTTTATTCTAAGTAGAATTAATTACGTGATAAGGAATAAAGATACTGTAATGCATGAAGCACTGTCATCAGAACTGAAATTACATATCACATTGCATGCATTACAATCGGGAACACTCGGCATGCCATAAGATGCGGTTTCAGTTGCTGATGACGCTTTTTCATTAACAGTAACGATTATTAACATTAACAGCAGCAAATATTCGAAGCAGGCTGCATTTAAGAAGAGAATGGTTTGCAAACTACTCTCTTGAAGACGGCAATGTTTCAAAATTCAAACATATGTTAATGGGAGAACTGCAGCGACGTTTTAAATAGATGAATATTGAACAAAGAATGTAGCTTCTTGATTTGCGTAGCCTTCCCTCCTGTCAACAATATTCTTAAAAAAAACAAAAAATAAAAAAAGTGGGCCAACTCGAACGATGGGTTTTAGTCTTGTAGACAAGAGCATTTCTACATCTAGAATTACATTCGCATATTGTTTTCTTAATTCAGTTGTATATGGGCTCCTAATTCAATAAATCTTGCTCTGCAGCTCAGATATTATCTAACTAGCTATGTTCTGATCGCACATAACCGTCTCAGCAGCAGCAATATGTTGCTTATTTTTGTAATCAGCATCACTGAAATCCCACGAACACCTACCCAAAGCGCATATACAGGGTGTTACAAAAAGGTACGGCCAAACCTTCAGGAAACATTCCTCACACACAAATAAAGAAAAGATGTTATGTGGACATGTGTCCGAAACGCTTAATTTCCATGTTAGAGCTCATTTTAGTTTCGTCAGTATGTACTGTACTTGCTAGATTCACCGCCAGTTGGCCCAATTGAAGGAAGGTAATGTTGACTTCGGTGCTTGTGTTGACATGCGACTCAATGCTCTACAGTACTAGCATCGAGCACATCAGTACGCAGCATCAACAGGTTAGTGTTCATCACGAACGTGGTTTTGCAGTCAGTGCAATGTTTACAAATGCGGAGGTGGCAGATGCCCATTTGATGTATGGATTAGCAAGGGGCAATAGCCGTGGCGCGGTACGTTTGTATCGAGACATTTCCAGAACGAAGGTGTCCCGGCAGGAAGACGTTCGAAGCAATTGATCGGCCTCTTAGGGAGCACGGAACATTCCACCCTATGACTCGCGACTGGGGAAGACGAGAATCCGCACGCAATTGTGCAATCACGTCATCAACGCAGATTTTCTGTGAACGTTTGGGCAGGCATTGTTGGTGATGTCTTGATTTGGCCTTATGTTCTTCCACTTACGCTCAATGGAGCACGTTATCATGTGGTTCATGCACGATGGAGCTCCTGCACATTTCAGTCGAAGTGTTCGTACGCTTCTCAACAGCAGATTCGGTGACCGATGGATTGGTAGAGGCGGACGAATTCCATGGCCTCCACGCTCTCCTGACCTCAACCCTCTTGACTTTCATTTATGGGGGCTTTTGACAGCTCTTGTCTACGCAACCCCGGTACCAAATGTAGACTCTTCGTGCTCGTATTGTGGGCAGCTGTGATACAATGCGCCATTTTCCAGGGCTGCATCAGCGCATCAGGGATTCCGTGCGACGAAGGGTGGATGCACGTATCCTCGCTATCGGAGGACATTTTGAACATTTCCTGTAACAAAGTGTTTGAAGTGACGCTGGTACGTTCTGCTGCTGTGTGTTTCCATTCCATGATTAACGTGATTTGAAGAGAAGTAATAAAATGAGCTCTAACATGGAAAGTAAGCGTTTCCGGACACATGTCCACATAACATATTTTCTTTCTTTGTGTGTGAGGAATGTTTCCTGAAAGTTTGGCCGTACCTTTTTGTAACACTCTAAAGCGAACATTATTCTCCGTTCTCCACTTCATATTTCAGTTTGTCTTCACACTACGAACACACATGACCTCAAAACTCATGCAACTAGTGTCGCCAAAGTTGGAACACGCCGAAACTGTTTAGTTTCACCAACGCGTGTCGTCGTGTAAACTAGGCTTTAGTTAAGAACTTTAGCGGGTGCCTTTTCATCGGCTATTGATTATCCGTGGACCCCGCATGGAACCGCGCGTTCGCGAAGTTGGGGGCGGACAAGGCAACTAGAGTGACGTCGTTGGTTTGTTGCCGGGGCTCCTATTCCCCGTGGGTCACGTATATACCACGATCGATGTCGTCATACTGAAACCAATACCTACACCATCTGACTGGAGGTGCTAGCCACTTTTAGGCATCTTCTGGAATAGTATTTTCAGTGAAGGCTTCTCTATTATCATGGCTAAAGCTTCTGCAGCCTTGCATAGAAAGATACGTGAAATGAAGTATATTTCATTCCACAGCAAAAGTCATTTTAAAAACACAGAAAAATCAACATATTCTTCGTGATTATGTCAGCGAATTTACAGGCTGAACCTACGAAATGGTATCGTTACCAAGCAGAAGCGAACGGTGTTCTATTTGAGAGTTTTCATTTGTATCTGAATATTACGAACTGAATGCAAAGAGTCACTGCATATCTATAACTTAAATATAAGTTGGTCCTCACTTTATATCTAAAACACTATGAATGACTAAGATTTTGAGACGACAAAACGTTAATATGTAACTCTCTCTATAATCAACGTTTTCTAATATATTATGCTTCTTATCTTCACATGGTTTCGGTATCTTACTGGATTAAGCACTTATTTTGTATAAAAACCGGACATTAAATGGTTCAAATGGTTCTAAGCACTATGGGACTTAACATCTGAGGTCATCAGTCCCCTTGACTTAGCACTACTTAAATATAACTAACATAAGGACAACACACACAACCATGTCCGAGGCAGGATTCGAACCTGCGACCGTAGCAGACGCGCGGTTCCGGACTGAAGCGCCTAGAACCGTTCGTCCACAACGGCCGACCCGGACATAAGGAAGAGAAACGAATGTCTTTTTTTACAAAAACATAGGAAAACGTTTAACACCTATGGTCGAGGAATAGGTCATACCAAACTGATATTTTACCTTGTTTTCCTGTGGAAGAGGTGAAGTAAATGATTCGCAGCGCAACACATACAAGAATCCAATGAGGAATAATTCTGCCGCTTGTAAAATGAAAGAACTGTCAATGCAATGTCTCAAACTGTTTGTTACCTTTTCATCCAGCCAGATGTGGAAACGATAACCACAGCATTAATACTGGGAATTTCAGAGGGGTTAGGTTAACTGTAGTACTAATACAGGTAGCTCAGCTTTTGAAATAATTGATTTCAGCTATGAATGAAACAAATAACTGAGTCCACGATACACAGACCAGATAATGACGGATCCATTTTCAAAAATTCGCATGTATTCAAATACAAATCCAAAATTAGCAAGCTTTATACAAATGAAAAGAGGAAGTTTCAAAGTTTCAAACTTTTTGACCGGGGGCGGCAGGGGTGTGATAATGGTTTCAGAAGCGGCAGGCAGAACAAGCGTGGCAGTAGGGCCGTAATTCCGTTTCAATTTCAGTTCTGCGGAACCGGATCACTGCTGCCATGCACTCAGTAAACGCAGATACGTTTTCGAGTGTGGGACGAGTTTGGCTACCGCGTCGATGCTTTCTGTGGAGCCAAAGGTGGCCACATCGAATGTTTACAATAATTATCACATTTTTAATTATTAATTAATTATTAAAAACTTATTTATTACAAATTATTAAATTTATTTCATTGATATCAAACATTATGAAAAAACTTTGAAACTTCCTCTTTTGATTGCTATAAAGCTTGCTAATTTTGGATTTGTACTTGAATAAATACAAAGTTTTGAAAATGGGTCGACAAAATCGTGGTCAAAGTTGACGACGGAAAATCGTATTTTCAATGTTATACATCGAAATAGAGTCTAAAAACAAGCATTTTTTAATTAATATGATATGGAGACCGAAGTCAATAATGATCAAGTTATTTTCATGTTGTAGCTTGGGTTCTTGTCAGGCTACGTGTCTATCAGAGCGAGTTCGGGGGTCGAACAGTCAAGGCATTAGACTGCCAAACAGCTGTTCTGCGTTCGATTCTTGGTCGTGGCTTTTTTCATTCGATATTTTTTCAGCTGTCTGGTAATATTATGATACGCCGGCCGATGTGGTCGAGCGGTTCTAGGCGCTTCAGTTCGGAACCGCACTGCTGCTTCGGCCGCAGGTTCGAATCCTGCCTCGGGCATGGATGTGTGTGATGTCCTTAGGTTAGTTAGGTTTAAGTTGTTCTAAGTATAGGGGACTGATGACCTCACATGCCAAGTCCCATAGTGCTTAGAGCCATTTGAACCATTTGAATACTGTGATAATTGGAATACCTTTCCTTTTTTAAGTAAAACATCGGAAGGTGTTATTTATAATCAAATAAGTATAGATAATACATTATTATTTTCATTGTGACACATGACGCGCTACGATTGGACTTTTTAGGTGATGACGTTCAGCCAACCTGCACCGTGGAAGTGTTACCATCAAAATTGATCTGTCTTTGGTCAACCATGTGATGTTTTCTTTCTCTGACAGGTAAGAAATTTCATCGCACGGCTTCAAACTCATGCGGCATTACAGGAGAGCAGAGAATTACAAGGTAGGGGAGATGCTATCAAAATTCATGCGTTGGTCCACGAGTTGCTCATGCGTGTCTTTCAAGATACAGATCCAAAATGATATCTAACAGATCTGTTTTGAGGAACGTGAATCAGATTGTTTTCTACGAAAATGTACGGAAATACATGTCAATGCGCCGAAATTTCGTTCGTGTGTTGTGCATGGTGCGAAAACTATTTATCTTTTACCTGTTACATGCATGCATGTCCAAAGAAGCTTTGCATCGTAATCAGCATAACACAGGCACTGAAATATCGTAAGTTTTATACAGCTGCGTATTTATTGGTATCGAAAAATTAAAACGAGCGGCGTGCTACGGTTGTGTTAAGCCGTCGGCACACGGACCGTGCATCCGAACGTTGAGCGTGCCGAGTTTCTGACGCCATAGCGTGGAATAGCACGTTCGGGAGTCTTTCCGAACGTGCAGAGCAATATCTGGCATGTCAGATATTCTGAGCGTGCGTCTGAGCGTTGACCAATGAGATGGCACAACGCCATCTACGTCACACGCACGCCGTCTCCCTTCTGTAGAGAGTTGTAAGGCGCCATACTGGCATTCATTTCCAGCCTATAGGTATATTTGTCGTTTGTGAGCACCAGAAAATTGAGAATCACTGGAAAACCCGTTGTTAACTGTGTGATTCGTTCCAATAAAATAATGAGAAACATCATATTCGTGGCAAAGGAATTATTGTAACTTGCGTATTATAACAGTAGGCTATTTGAAGGCAGCGACACACTGAAGATCCACGCAAAACGCATTGTTCTTGGTACAATTTGTTATAATTAAATTGCAATTAGTAACATATCTACAACTAAGGTTTTCCGCAATGGGTAACACAATATGATTAGATGCAAGGGATGTGTTATTGGTTCAGCGTAGCCCGCACGCTAGCTCAGCGTGTTCGGTCAGAGAGCCGGTTGGCCTCTGTAATAACTGAATGGAAGGATCAACCACCGAACTTGAACACGATGTCTTGCGACGTCCGCAACGACCAAACAACGATCAATAACGAACAAAATGCAAAAAAAGGAGAAGAAAAACAAATAACAAAAAAAAGCGTAATGTGTATCGTCACTGACTGGTATCGAGTTGTTTGTTGAGGCAGTGGTTCGCGTCTTGCCACTTCCAAATTTTTTTACCTAATATTTTTTCCCCTAACGGTTTTATTAGGTTGTGATACTTTATTATTAGTTTAATATAGGCTAAATATATACCATAAAACTTGATGTGATAATATATATATATATATATATATATATATATATATATATATATAATTTTTTTTTTTTTTTGAGGGGTGACTTTCTTCGATTGGCTTAATCTACAGGATACGCTTCGTAATTCACATGTTGCAAACATCCTGCTACTGGGTAGGAACAGTGATCAAGTAAGACTGACCTTGAGGTTTTACTAAAATGTGCGAATGATGAACTAGTGTTTATCTTCTTCGGAGAAGTATTCCAAATTTGTATCGCACTGTTTGTAATGGCACTTTTATAAGTCTGTGTCCTTATTGATTGGACATGGTGCTTTCCTTTTCGTGGACGATGGAGGAAATGTGCGTTTCAATAGAGCTAACGTGGGAATTTTACGCGCGCCCGCCGAGTAAGCAGTGTGATTTACGAACTAGAAACATCCCTCAACTGCCGCTGGAGTGTGCTGCGATCGCGTATACCACTTTGGGGCCCACGTACCGTGTGCACAAGTCGCATCGTTCCTGAGCGTTCAGCAGCACGTTGAACTTGGCACGCCCAACGTTAACGTTCGACTGCACGGCCCGTGTGACGAAGGCTTTAGGAAGGGGATTTCCGTACTGGAAAGAGACGAAACATCACGCTACTTCATTTTTTCAAAGTGGTAGTTGAAACTGTGAATAACATACGTGTGCAGTGGAAACACACTGTAACAGGAATGCTGAACTGGTAATACCACCAACTGAAACACTGTGACTCCCTTTTTGAGGCCGGTTCGACAGTTTTCGTGTCTGTTTTGCTGTTGGATTACGTAAGAATATTCATTTATCGCCTCAGGCGCCTGCGCGCGGCCCGCTCTAAGACTCGCTACCGGTGAAAAATCAGAGCTGCTCACCAGTGACTGAACCCGGGACTGTGCTATCAGGAGGCTGTAACACTAACCTCTACTACGGCGAACCTGTCAACGGTCAGTGTTGGGAGCAGAGCACCTCAGCTCTGGCGCCGCGCCACAGGGTCAGTGGCACTGCAGAGCGCCAGCCCTTGAGATTTGGCAGGGCGGCCCCAGAGCGAGAGACCTGGCCCTGGGCGGGCTGCCCAATTACCAGCGGCGCCATTAAAAATATAATGAAAACGGCTCGGCAGGCAATCCCCCCAGCCGGGCCGCTGCCGCCGGCTGGCTGCACTGCACTGCACTGCACTGCACTGCACGACCGGTCTGCGGGCAAGTACGTACCGGCACTGCAGGTACAACAAACACCTGCCTAGTTTTGCGAGATCCGCTTAAAGGCTACAGAAGAAAGATATTCGACTGACCCCTCGCTTACGGCTATTAAAATACGTACCATATGAACACACACTGGCCGGCCGGAGTGGCCGAGCGGTTCTAGCTGCTACAGTCTGGAGTCGCACGACCGCTACGGTCGCAGGTTCGAATCCTGGGTCGGACATGGATGTGTGTGATGTCCTTAGGTTAGTTAGGTGTAAGTAGTTCTAAGTTCTAGGGGACTGATGACCTCAGCAGTTAAGTCCCATATTGCTCTGAGCCATTTGAACCAATTAGAACACACACTGTTGTGGAAAAGGAAACTCCGTTTCCATCTAACAAGGGGACCCTCCATACTGTAAATCACGGATTTTTATGCGCTTCAGTTATGTTGTAGAGACACTTAACCTGAGTACCTGGCTATCCGGTGTTTTAACGACGGTCCTTGGTTTTTCAGAAAATTGATTTTGAAGTTCATTACGGGCTTTGTATACCCGTAACATTAAATATATTCCGAGCACGTCAGCGTAGCGCAGCGGTAAAGGTTGACGGCTACCGCGCTGGAGGTACCGTCTTCGAATCCCACTCCCATATGTTTTTTTATGTATGCAAGAACCGTCCGGAAAATATTATCCTAACGTTCAAAAACGAGTAGACGAATTAAGTGGGAAATACAGAAATGTAGTCGTATCCTGCACGAAATCCGGTAACTTCACGAAACTGGTGTACGAAGAATTTTTGCGTTCTGTAATTCTTTCGTATGTGGGACGGATAAAAATGTTGTACATTATTCGTGGGGAGGGCAAACCGATTCAACTTTATGCGATATTCGCTGATGAAAGGAAAGCGAGCACCTGCACCCTAAAAGTGGTCCCATCAAAGTGGACTCCTTATTGCCAGCCCTGCGATATTTATTTTTACCGACAGCTGAAAATCTTCACGAAAATTATTCAGAATGCTCCCGACTTGATGAAATAAAAAATGGCTCTCAGCACTATGGGACTTAACATCTGAGGTCATCAGTCCTCTAGAACGTAGAACTACTTAAACCTAACTAACCTAAGGACAGCACACACACCCATGCCCGAGGCAGCATTCGAACGTGCGACCGTAGCAGTCACACGGCTCCGGACTGAAGAGCCTAGAACCGCACGGCCACCGCGGCCGGCTTGATGAAATACAATAGAGAGTCGCTGCTAGGGAAGATGTGGTAAAATTATATTCGCTAATCCTACATCAATTCAGCGCACCTAATTTTGAAAACATGATCAATCGGCTTCTACCAGTGTTTCCATTCGTCTGTAAAGAATTCGCATTAGTATTTCGCAAGCTGTGACCTATTAAACTGATAGTTCGGTAATTTTCACATCTTTCAACACCTGCTTTCTTTGGAATTGGAACTGACTTACACGATCTGGAAGGAGCATACGTGCGATCATATGTACATGCTCTGTTGAAAGTAAGTGTTCTGTTGAAACTGGACAACAACAGTGAATAAAACATATTACAATAATATCCAGTAGCAGTGGAATTATGTCTTTTTCAATCGCTGTCTGATGACTCTGAACCCAAGCCTAAGGGAAACTATCGCCGATAGAAGATTCTACGCACTCGCAGCACTATTACGGTTCCACTGCCCCTCCTTTTTTTAGAGGTTTAAAGGAGTCGCTCGTTTGAGAGACGGGTCCCGTTGGAAGAGACTCCGCCGCTACTCCACGGGGCAGGCGTGAGTCAGCTCAATCGGCGCCCGGTTGGGGGGGGGGGGGGGGGAGAGGGGGGGGGAGACCGCAGCCGCCCCGCCACGCACGAGGAAAAAGTCGCCCAGGCTGCAGGGCAGCTCGGCTCGGCTCCATTCCCATCCACCACAAAGAATTCCGATGGCTCGCCTCTTATCGCCACGCGGAGCCGCCTCCAAAGAGCGGCACCATCAACGGCGGTCAGCCGGCACTCAGGTGCCAATTCATTTCCTCCATTGTACCCTCTCAGGGAATTCCCCTCCCCCCCCTCCGCCCCTCTGACGGGAAAGAGTCGTCCCAAAACACTTATACCACATTCTGAGCCACCGTTAAGGGCTCTTCACACGGGACGGCCGCCTTCATCGTCGACGAACGCTCAGAAACTACCTGAAAGATCATCGCCAGCAGTTTTCGGCAAAACATGACACGCACAGCACACCGAATTTAAGTTCTCTGCGTTAATTTTGTTACTTATGTGACGTAAGACAACTCAACTTCAGCAATTTACCGAAATACCATTCCACAGTCCGGTCTTGTACACTGCTGGCCATTAAAATTGCTACACCTCGAAGGTCACGTGCTACAGACGCGAAATTTAACCGACAGGAGGAAAATGCTGTGATATGCAACACCTACAACGTGCTGACATGATAAAAGTTTCCAACCGATTTCTCATACACAAACAGTAGTTGACCGGCGTTGCCTGCTGAAACTTTGTTGTGATGCCCCGTGTAAGGAGGAGAAATGCGTACCATCACGTCTCCGACTTTGATAAAGGTCGGATTGTAGCCTGTCGCGATTGCGCTTTATCGTATCGCGACATTGCTGCTCGCGTTGGTCGAGATCCAATGACTTAACAGATATGGAATCCGTGGATTCAGGAGGATAATACGGAACGCCGTGCTGGATCCCAACGGCCTCGTATCACTAGCAGTCGAGATGACAGGCATCTTATCCACATGGCTGTAACGGATCGTGCAGCCACGTCTCGATCCCTGAGTCAACAGATGGGGACGTTTGCAAGACAACAACCATCTGCACGAACAGTTCGACGACGTTTGCAGCAGCATGGACTATCAGCTCGGAGACCATCGCTGCGGTTACCCTTGACGCTGCATCACAGACAGGAGCGCCTGCGATGGTGTACCAACGACGAACCTGGGTGCATGAATAGCAAAACATTTTTTCGGATGAATCCATGTTCTGTTTGCAGCATCGTGATGGTCACATCCGTGTTTGGTGACATCGCGGTGAACGCACATTGGAAGCGTGTATTCGTCATCGCCATACTGGCGTATCACCCGGCGTGATGGTATGGGGTGCCATTGGTTACACGTCTCGGTCACCTCTTGTTCGCACTGACGGTACTTTGAACAGTGGACGTTACATTTCAGATGTGTTACGACCCGTGGCTCTACCCTTCATTTCAGCAGAATAATGCACGACCGCATGTTGCAGGTCCTGTATGGGCCTTTCTGGATGCAGAAAATGTTCGACTGCTGCCCTGGCCAGCACATTCTGCAGACCTCTCACCAATTGAAAACGTCTGGTCAATGGTGGCCGAGCAACTGGCTCTTCACAATACGCCAGTCACTACTACTGATGAACTGTGGTATCGTGTTGAAGCTGCATGGGCAGCTGTGCCTCTACACGCCATCCAAGCTCTGTTTGACTGAATGCCCAGGCGTATCAAGGCCGTTATTACGGTCAGAGGTGGTTGTTCTGGGTACTGATTTCTCAGGATCTATCCACCCAAATTGCTTGAAAATGTAGACACATGTCAGTTCTAGTATAATATATTTGTCCAATGAATACCCGTTTATCATCTCCATTTCTTCTTGGTGTAGCAATTTTAATGGCCAGTAGTGTAATAGCACTGAAGCTGTCACCAACTTGAGGGTTGGTGTGGCCACAACAGGGCTTTATTAGGCTCTGTCCTACAGGAGCCGGTATACTTCTGCGTTTCTCAGACCTCCAGCCAGAGGATCCTACAATTTAAAACGGACTCCCAAATACAGTGTGACTCCCATCTTGTACCTTGGGTGAATAACAAAGCTCGAAAACGTTGGAAAGGTATTGGGAGCTACTCTAGTGCAATCTAAGGCACGTGGTGTACCACTATCCAACAGAGAATTCCTCAACCTTTGTTTTCCATCGACACTATATTTGGAATCACAATTGGAGTTTGGGTTCCTTCTGCGCACCTACGTCACGTACTCCCCGACAGCCAATGGGCGCTCAGTAGTGTTCCAAGCACGCTGCCGAGCATTAAAAGTCATCGTAGTGAGTTATTTAGAGAATTTTTATTCAGTTTGTTGCCGATTGTCGTGGCTGATAGGGGTGGTATGCGACAAATTCCGCACAAGCAAGTGAGAGAGAGAATTTGCACGACACATACATCACGCACAAAGCACGTGTATGGGCACACCTCAATTGTCGTTTGGAATCAGCAACAATGCAACCCAGGCCGTTTCTCGACCTGCGTGAAACGCCATCGTTCGTGGATCAGACTACAAGTCAGACGTCACGGGCATTACAGTAATGAGATTCACAGATCGTATGTGGGAAATCGGTGTTGCGAAGAAACCTCAAGGCCACTGCGGCTGTGAATCTGTCGGAGACATAAACCGTTTACAAGTATTATTTGCGTGCCACAAATGTGAAGAAGAAAGGAAAGAACTATTCCGTCAACTGAGGAAATCAGGAGCCATATTTCCTTGTGATGTTATTTGTCCACCTTATTAAACATATACAAGACATAATGCAGCACATATTTATTATAGTGAATAAACGTACCTTGTAGAGGTGTTTGTACGCTGAATAAACAGTTCAATTTACTATAAACGCAATAAGGAATTATAAATGCATGAAACTGATTTGTGAAATGGTTAGAGAATTTCGTGATATTTAATTGTGTGTTGTGCAATTTTTCATCTACATCTTTTCGTTCTGACCATCTAGGATCACGTAACAACCTCACTCCTTTCCTTTTATTTACGTTTTCTATTTTTCCAGTACTACATCTTCTGCCTATGTTGACTTTTTCTTTCTTCTGTCCAAGTTGTTCCCGATTTCTTATTTCTTCTGCATTGAAAGCCTTCTCAAATTAATATTTTATTCTTAAACAGATTTCTGTCTGGTATTTCTGATTTTTGAAGTTGTTTCTTTACACGTCTTTCCTTACTTTGTAATCCATGCTATTGTCGGTTTTTTCTTCCAGGAATACGGAAATATTTGTTTCGGTAGACACGTTCAAAAAAGATTTATCGTCTTTTAGCCATTACTCCTGATATTTTCTCTACATTTTTATGGGCCATCTCATTACTTCTGATTCTTCAACCACCTGTAGTCTGTATTGCACCTATTAGTTTTCTAACCATCCGTCCTTTAAGTACCTCCATTCTATCCAGCGTATACTTAATTGTCGGGCATTCACATTTACATAAACATTCTCGTCGTTCCACTGTGGTATAGGGTTTTACTTTTATTTTTCTAGATATGCATTTTTGTTGTAAATATTCATTGTAAAAACCATATGCTCTCTCCATTTTGTTAACTCTTACATACACTGCAAATTCTTCTAGTCCATTATCTTACATAGTTTCTCCAAGATATTTGAATTTACTTACTCGCTCTATTTTACCTATTCGTGTTTCTATGAATTTTTGTGCATTTTTTATATTTGACCATCTTTTTTACCTAAAATTTTGAAACCAGTTCTATTTGCTATTTCTTTCAGAAGATCTATTTGAATAATTGCGCCTACCATGTTTCCTGAAAGTATTGTAAAATCGTCTGCAAAGGCTAGGCAGTTTACTTTAATTTTGTGTGTTTTCCTTCCTAGAATTATTGATTCAATTTTATGATTCTTTAGCTCCAAATTTCAGATCCCTTACAATTTTTTCTAGAACGCAGTTAAACCGTAAAGGTGATAAACCATCACCTTGCCTAACACCAGTTTTTATTTCAAATGGTTGAGATCCTTCTCCCTCAAAGCTTAACTTTCGATATCTTATTTGTAAGAGTTCACGAATTATGTTCGCTAATTTTACTTTAACACTAAATTCTCTAATGATTTTATCTATTGTTTCTCTGGCTACCGAATCAAATGCTTTTTTAAAGTCAATATATGATAGTTTTGTAGGTTTGCTGGGTAACACTATCGCGAATTACTGAAGTTAAAAATCCGTTGTGTGTAACATTTTATTTAATGACTTTTTTAAAAAATGACTACAATATGCTCAAATAATGAAAGCTTTCCTGTTATGTAATCTTTGGTGGTACATACCGCCACTGGTTGGTACAAACTTTCCAAACTTATATCCCTATCAACTGCTTTACGCACAAAGGTATGACAGCTCTACTACGGACACGACATTTCCCCATTTTATTACCAAAAAATACCGAGAAAATTGACGCGCTTTATGATAGATGCTAATGTGCAGGTGTCTTGAAACAGCGTATTTCTGTAGAACTTAACTTGCACGACAAAAACCGCCACATATGACTCTTTACCTTTAAAATGAACTTCTCAAATACTGCATCCGCTTGCATCTTCACTGTGATATAAACGGTCATATGGTCCACATTCAGATGATCTTAGAAGCGCGTGTATTCTACATTGAAAAAACAGCAAATCGGCAAGTTATGCACCCAAGATCGACGCGAACACACCTTAAAACACAATAATAAGCAATGGGATGCGACAATTCGGTGTAATGATCGCGTTACCCAAAATTTATCCATACGACAATCGTATGGGCACTGGAGCAGTTAAATAGGCGATAACAGGTGGCCTATCATCTATACACAGACACTGAAGTGTAAATGAGGAGGACGGAGCCCACTCTAGCGAAATGTCGAAATCTACGAGAAACAGCTCCAACACTGTTAGACGAACTATACCAACGGGCGTTAATCTGGAGGGGGGGGGGGGCATCCACGTCTAGACGATATCCTAGCTGCTTGATCTCTCTACAAGTATCACCAGCTGTAGCTTTTTGTTTCCAAATTTAGGCGACCTCAGGTCACGTAAACGCTGTTTCCCACAAGTTTCGTGTCGTCCGGCATTCTTTGTCTCTGCGATGAAAGCGGTATTATAGGTGAAGTGACGGCCACGCGGAGTCGTAACCTGACCAACACCCGTCGCTGCACTCACCACACACTGCATCTGTTGGCCGATGACGGTTACCGAGCAGCAGCAGCAGTATCGGCCAGGAGGGGCCCACAACGCGCCCTTTGTCCGCTGCGTAAACATTCTGCCTGCGGCGTCCACAGCACGCGCGTTGCATTCCGCGCCTGAACGCCATCTCCGGGAAGACACACAAGAAGCTAAGCGCAAAGAATGTTCAAACACCACTCAGGATTCCTACGATAGCGCCCGCAGCTTCAGTGCGCTGGAATATAAACTGGGAGGCGTGACTATACACAGTCTGTGAAACTTGACTTGAACTGCTAAACAGTTGCCTGTCGGACACGTTCTTAATGGACAATTATTTGTTCTATTCTTGAGGCGCCGCCCCCATTTATTTAAAATCTTTACTACCTCCAATGCTACGTCCAACAGTCTTAGGCCACTGGTCAGGGACAAGGTATCGAACGAGAAGCATCCATACTTACTTCAATAGTAGTGCCAAGAAAAAACAAGGTTTCATTCGAGTATTGATACTTATCTCTGATAACGAGATTGGAATAGGTATACTCTATCGGCTTTTATAAAACCTTCTTATAATACACAAAGACAAATTCTATATAGAAAAATACAAGGCACATTTTCTAAAAAAAAAGCTTTTTCCTATTTGATGTATTTCCGAAAAATTCAAATTTCTGGAACAGGTTTTGCAACTCACTTCATTGTTACCAGCTGATCAAAACACTTCTCCTTCTCCTAATCAGCGATCACAGGCCCTGTAGACCACGCGCTGCATCAACGGTCTGCTTCTACCGCCTTCTCTCTCTCGCAGCCTTTCTCCCCCCAGCGGAAATTCCTAATGCTGCGATGTCCGTCTCTATGTCATCTTTGCACCTTGTACTACGTCGGCCAAACGGTCTTGTTGCCTGGAGAGTTCCTTCAGATGCTTTCTTGGTGATTCTGTTGTTTTCATTCTGGCCACATGTCCAGCCCATTGCAGTCTCCTACTTTTTAATTTCTGGATGATAGTGGGTTGCTTCATTAACTGATAAATTTCATTGTTCTTTCGAATTCTCCATGCGCCATTCTCCAACACAGGTGCCCAGATTTTGCACTTCTGATCAAAATACTGCCAAGTTTTATTTCTGTGGGAGAGGCAGACGGAGGTGGGAGAGGCAGACGGAGGTGGGAGAGGCAGACGGAGGTGGGAGAGGAAGACGGAGGTGGGAGAGGAAGACGGAGGTGGGAGAGGAAGACGGAGGTGGGAGAGGAAGACGGAGGTGGGAGAGGAAGACGGAGGTGGGAGAGGAAGACGGAGGTGGGAGAGGAAGACGGAGGTGGGAGAGGAAGACGGAGGTGGGAGAGGAAGACGGAGGTGGGAGAGGAAGACGGAGGTGGGAGAGGAAGACGGAGGTGGGAGAGGAAGACGGAGGTGGGAGAGGAAGACGGAGGTGGGAGAGGAAGACGGAGGTGGGAGAGGAAGACGGAGGTGGGAGAGGAAGACGGAGGTGGGAGAGGAAGACGGAGGTGGGAGAGGAAGACGGAGGTGGGAGAGGAAGACGGAGGTGGGAGAGGAAGACGGAGGTGGGAGAGGAAGACGGAGGTGGGAGAGGAAGACGGAGGTGGGAGAGGAAGACGGAGGTGGGAGAGGAAGACGGAGGTGGGAGAGGAAGACGGAGGTGGGAGAGGAAGACGGAGGTGGGAGAGGAAGACGGAGGTGGGAGAGGAAGACGGAGGTGGGAGAGGAAGACGGAGGTGGGAGAGGAAGACGGAGGTGGGAGAGGAAGACGGAGGTGGGAGAGGAAGACGGAGGTGGGAGAGGAAGACGGAGGTGGGAGAGGAAGACGGAGGTGGGAGAGGAAGACGGAGGTGGGAGAGGAAGACGGAGGTGGGAGAGGAAGACGGAGGTGGGAGAGGAAGACGGAGGTGGGAGAGGAAGACGGAGGTGGGAGAGGAAGACGGAGGTGGGAGAGGAAGACGGAGGTGGGAGAGGAAGACGGAGGTGGGAGAGGAAGACGGAGGTGGGAGAGGAAGACGGAGGTGGGAGAGGAAGACGGAGGTGGGAGAGGAAGACGGAGGTGGGAGAGGAAGACGGAGTTGGGAGAGGAAGACGGAGTTGGGAGAGGAAGACGGAGTTGGGAGAGGAAGACGGAGGTGGGAGAGGAAGACGGAGGTGGGAGAGGAAGACGGAGGTGGGAGAGGAAGACGGAGGTGGGAGAGGAAGACGGAGGTGGGAGAGGAAGACGGAGGTGGGAGAGGAAGACGGAGGTGGGAGAGGAAGACGGAGGTGGGAGAGGAAGACGGAGGTGGGAGAGGAAGACGGAGGTGGGAGAGGAAGACGGAGGTGGAGAAGCTCCCACATAATCTGCAAGGGCGGAAAAAGATACAAGAACAAGAAGGAAACAATGAGTTGTCATTTCACACGGGACTACTTTATCCGATTGCACCGGTTATACGAGTGAAGCCGTGAGGAGAAATTCGAGCCTGCATTCACTCGTCCATAAACGTAGCTCCAGTCTGCTGTGGAGACACTCTGCGTTTTCTTATTATCCAGCCGAAAATGGAGACGACCTCGCGAGGGCCCGACAGTGACCGGTGAGGAGCCGTCTGCCGGCCGCTGGCTGCTGGAGGAGGCTGGCCATTGACCCGAGATCGATCCCAGACGGCGAGCTCGGGCTGCGCCGCAGCGCACGAACTGCTGGAGCTGGGTGGGCACTCCACGGCACGACTCCACGATGAGCTCAAGAAGCGTCTTCCAGGCTTCTCAAGCGGCGGGGCAACTACTCGCCGCTAGTGGCCTTCACAACGAAGCGGACAGACTAGGGAATCGGAGATGACATATTGAGCACTTACAGCCAATGCTTACGCGCCGTATTTCCGGTCAACAGCGATAAGTGAAACCGAGCACGCGAGTTTCATTGGCGAAGTGTTACATACTTTATGTACGGAAAATTTCATTTTATTTTCTCTATTTACTGACATTTAGTTCGCCGTATACTGCCAGCTTCTTCAGAGTGAAAACATTAAAATTTGATTTGTCTATACAATTTTAATATTGTAGTATCTTTTTCCAAAGAAGGTATCAGGTGAGGATGTCTGGCCCTGTGTTGCTACTCGTGTAAGTCGTCAAACGGATTGGCAGCGGATGACTAATCTGTGCAGATTCGTGTAAGGGGTCTGCGTCCTCGTCATTAAAAGAACAGGCATGAGTCTAGAGACGAACTGCAGTCCGTGCAGATGACGACGTCGCCCGTGGTTATAGTTGGTTGGTTGGTTGGTTGATTTAAAAGGGAAGGGGAAGGGACCAAACTGCGAGGTCTTCGGTCCCTTGTTCCCAGTTAAATAATTACACAAAAATGATGACTCTAGGAATACACTAAAACCCCGTACATAGTGCTCACATAGGGATCATGAGAATGAGATTAGAATAATTACTGCACGCTTTCAGGGAAATTTAAACATTCATTCTTCCTGCACTCCGTAGGTGATTTGCTCGGGCCATCTTGTGAGGTTCCTTCCGGGACCTTTTTCAGGAAACGCCACGTGCGGGCGGTCATGTACTGGGTTAAAGCCTTTGATCATCGCCATTTTAAACAAAAATTGTATTTGAATGGAGAGAGAGTACGCACATTTTCTGCTACATACCAAGGTACGTTGGTTATCAAGAAATGTTTTGGACGTTTAGCTTCTTTATTCTCTTTCAGAATGGTTTTCAGTATCCAGAACAAGTCAATAAAAAATTTTATTCAAGGCAGACTTACATGTCACCTAAATCAGCTTAATCGTAAACTACAGTGGAAATAAACACAATTCTTCCGGTTTATTTAATTCGATAGCAAATTGTCTCAATTTTTGTTATAGATTTTATAAGAGAAACTGATTCACTTACGAAGATTTTTGGATTTAAAAAACAACGAATTTTGAAGGTCGAAATTTTAACGTATTCATGCTCGTATACAAATATGAACACAGCACAAATGGTCTTCTCTGAAAGACCTAGAGAACGGTAGGTACGTTGATATTTAACACCTGAAATATAGGATTTCTGTTGCTGTTCTTTCCTTATTCGGGTCCCCATATTCACGCGAATAATCATTTTCAAGCGTCAGTCTTATGGAGAGTAAATTGAGAAGTCATTTTATGATGAGAACCAAGAATCGTGCCTAAAATTAGAAAGCTACATACAAACTACACTTAGACTTTCCAGAGAGGTGCAAGGCCACTGATCACATTAGTGTTTGTCAGTCATTGTCGTGATTAAATTCTATGGATACCTAACAATTTAATTTTCTCAATAAATAATAGTTTTAAGTACGATACACATTTTTATGCAACGTAGTTGTAGTTTAACAAAACTTCAAACTGTAAGTCAAGTTTATTACGTTAATTTTAGGAAGCATTGCGGAGTGAAAGAAGATGTAATTAAGAGTAATGTTGAGATGGTGTGGACACATGGGAGGTGATGATCAAAAGGAGGTAGGCGAAACGAGTGTACAAGACGAGTGTGGATGGCAGTGTTAAAAGGGATCGACCTAAGTGACAATACCTCGATCAGATTGATGATGTTTTTAGAAGAGGGCAATTCCAGCAGGACAATGCGACACCCACTCGTCCAGAGTTGCTACAGAGTGGCTCCAGCAACACTCTTGAGTTTAAACACTTCCGCTGGCCACCAAACTCCCCAGATATGAACATTATTGAGCATATGTGGGATGCCTTGCAACGTGCTGTTCAGAAGAGATCTCCACCCCCTCTTCTATTACGGATTTGTGGACAGCCCTGCACGATTCTTGGTGTCAGTTCCCTCCAGCACTACTTCACACATTAGTGCAGTCCATGCCACGTCGTGTTGCGGCACATTGTAACGCCGGAAATGCATATCCTCCTATTTCCATCTATTGTACTATAAGTTTTTTCCTCATTTTGCTACCTGAAGATGACATTTCTGTGTCTTTATATATTTTAATTGTTTTACAATTTGCATATATATATTAAATACATTTATGTCGATGTATAATTGGTTTGTTTTGTAAATATTATTTGTATTTTTACGCTGGGTCTTGCCTAGGGAAAACTACGCTATCGAACGATTACATCGATAGGTCGTATGGAGAACCAAAGTGTTTAGGATCTTTGGTAGTGTTAACTCTGCGGCGTGGAGCGCGGGCAGAGGGGAGTCTGGCTGGAGGAGGGCAGTGGAGCAGGTGTGTTGTGTGACGCTCCCGCGAGTTGCCGCGCTTTCGGGGTTTGGCAGCATGTAATTGCGCTCGACTTGCTATGATAGTTTCTGGCAAGGTGTCGCGGACGGGAAGCATTAGCTGGCGCACATCAAGAGCCCGTTTCGCCTGGTGACCGTGTCGAGAAGAAGGCGCGCCAACATCCAGCTTCTGCAACAACGACGGCCGACAATAAGTGATTGTCGCCACCTCCTCGATCGACGACTTCAAACACCTTCAAACAACCAACAAGGATGACAAAGCATGTAAAGTTTTAGAACCGTATGGCAGACCTCAGCTTTTCAAACTGTTCCATTTGCATCATTAAAATACAGCAACTCAGCATGAACATTTGTTGCTCATTGTCCCAATTTCATTACCAAGCAGGGTCCCTTCCTTTTCCGAAATGAACTCTAGTGTCGTTGAAATTCAAACGCCAGCATTAGGGTAATATCATTCATTTCACTGCTTTAATTTCAAAGTTCAGTTAAAGTATTCATAGCTGGCTACAACAACCAAACAGAACTATATTTAGATTACGCAAGCACAAATTAAGAGTATGAATTTTGTTACCATATTTTAGCTTACCTGTGACTGCAGCTCAGCTTGGTACGTACAAAATTTTACTCTTGTTAATTGTTCATTTAATTCAAGTTCAAAATTAAATCTCTTATTTCTAAATTGCGTAGATTCAAGTAGCTTTTGAGATGATTGTTGAGGTGGCCCAAGACTAACCTTATTTTATTTAATTTCCTAGTGCTTCAGAAACAAAGTTAACTATTAATTTCAGTCCCTAATTTAACTTTCGGTTTTCCGGTTTTATTAATTCTTTTGCTAAATTAAGACAGAGTGTAGCGAAATTTATTACTTCTGACAAACATTCAATTTTCACACTACACGTGTCAACCTTCAGTTGCCACGCTTTTAGTGCTAATTATGTGTGCGTTAACCTTTCTTTTTCAGCTATTACAGTCGTTGTCCATAGGATTGGCGACCGTAATTTTCCCCAAATCTCAAATATCTAATGAACGCCAGTTAATTGTTAACGTAACGAACCCACCTTTACTTTCTTTATTAACTTTTCCCTTTTCCAAACTTAATTTCCAACTTAATTTCCACCAACTTCATTTCCATTTTTCCTTTCATTTAGATGTAACCCTTTCCTCCTCTTTACCGACAGATTAACTTCGGTTACGATTGCTCTCCCCGATGCTATTCAATCTGTATGTTGAGCAAGCAGTAAAGGAAACAAAAGAAAAGTTCGGAGTAGGTATTCAAATCCATGGAGAAGAAATAAAAGCTTTGAGGTTCGCCGATGACATTGTAATTCTGTCAGAGACAGCAAAAGACTTGGAAGAGCAGTTGAACGGAATGGACAGTGTCTTGAAAGGAGGATATAAGATGAGCAACAAAAGCAAAACGAGGATAATGGAATGTAGTCGAATTAAGTCGGGTGATGCTCAGGGAATTATATTAGGAAATGAGACACTTAAAGTAGTAAAGGAGTTTTGCTATTTGGGGAGCAAAATAACTGATGATGGTCGAAGTAGAGAGGATATAAAATGTAGACTGGCAATGGCAAGGAGAGCGTTTCTGAAGAAGAGAAATTTGTTAACATCGAGTATAGATTTAAGTGTCAGGAAGCCGTTTCTGAAAGTATTTGCATGGAGTGTAGCAATGTATGAAAGTGAAACATGGACGATAAATTGTTTGGACAGGAAGAGAATAGAAGGTTTCGAAATGTGGTGCTACAGAAGAATGCTGAAGATTAGATGGGTAGATCACATAACTAATGAGAAGGTATTGAATAGAATTGGGGAGAAGAGGAGTTTGTGACAATTTGACAAGAAGAAGGGACCGGTTGGTAGGACATGTTCTGAGGCATCAAGGGATCACCAATTTAGCATTGGAGGGCAGCATGGAGGGTAAAAATCGTGGAGGGAGACCAAGAGATGAATACACTAAGCAGATTCAGAAGGATATAGGTTGCAGTAAGTACTGGGAGATGATGAAGCTTGCACAGGGTAGAGTAGCATGGAGAGCTGCATTAAATCAGTCTCAGGACTGAAGACAAGAAGAAGAAGAAGAAGAAGAACAACAACAACAGGTATATCTTGGCCCTTATGACTTCGTAGTGGAATCAATGTGGCCCGCAGACTAAAACGATTGGAGACCCCGCTACGGTGACAGAAACCTGCGCGGCACAATTGGGGGGTCGCGCGCCCTCTGCCAAGTGTTACGAGGCTGGCAGCCACAGGTAGTAGGTCGTTGGTCGTGCTGACCCGCGGCGGCGGTCACGCATTCCGGCGACGCTGCGCGGACAATGGCGCCACGTCGTCACGTCACGTCACGTCACGCTCCCGAGGCAGCGTCGCGCCGCCAAACTGGTGGCTGGACCGGCGCCGCCCCCACTCCCCCACTCTCCGGCTCACCTCCGCTCTGAAGTGCCACTTTAAACGTCTCGAGAAGCCCGTAAACGCGCCTGCGCGAAGACGGTCCACACTCTCTCGTCTGCCCGTGCACGTCTCTGCGCGTATGTGAGAGGTGCGCGGACCTGGAAATCGGAGTTGAAGGGTCCAGCAATATTCCTCGAATCTGTGGGCACAGATCGCTTCTGCGCAGACGTATAGCTGCTTGTGGACTACCGCAAATCCAGCGAATGAAACGTGTCTCACAAAACTGTTAAGGCTTTCGTGGCCACTTGTTGACTGATTGCCTGTTGGCTTCTGTCTCGGGTTCTTTGGCCGACGTTCGTTTGACGGTTTTTCTTACGTTTCGCCAGCGGGAATGCCTGGCATTGTCAAGGCCTCACCTTCAATTGCTTGTGATGGAATCAAACAATTAAAATCGCTCAAAAGAGGAAACGCCGCTGGACCTGATGGGATACCAGTTCGATTTTACACAGAGTACGCGAAGGAACCTGCCCCCTTTCTTGCAGCGGTGTACCGTAGGTCTCTAGAAGAGCGTAGCGTTCCAAAGGAACGGAAAAGAGCACAGGTCAACCCCGTTTTCAAGAACGGACGTCCAACAGATGTGCAGAGCTGTAGACCTGTATCTCTAACGTCGATCAGTTGTAGAATTTTGGAATACGTATAATGTTCGAGTATAATGACTTTTCTGGAAACTAGAAATCTACTCTGTAGGAATCAGCATGGGTTTCGAAAACGAGGATCGTGTGAAACCCAGCTCGCGCTATTCGTCCACGAGACTCAGATGACCATAGACACGGGTTTCTTGACTTCCGCAAGGCGTTCGATACAGTTCCCCACAGTCGTTTAATGAACAAAGTAAGAGCATATGGACTATCAGACCAATTGTCTAATTGGATTGAAGAGTTCCTAGATAACAGAACGCAGCACGTCATTCTCAATGGAGAGAAGTCTTCCGAAGTAAGAATGTGTGCCACAGGGGAGTGCCGTAAGACCGTTGCTATTCACAATATACATAAATGACCTTGTGGATGACACCGGAAGTTCACCGAGGCTTTTTGCGGATGATGCTGTAGTGTATCGAGAGGTTGTAACAATGGAAAATTGTACTGAAATGCAGGAGGATCTGCAGCGAATTGACGCATGGTGCAGGGAATGGCAATTTAATCTCAATGTAGACAAGTGTAATGTGCAGCGAATACAAAGAAAGAGATATCCCATATCATTTAGCTACAATATAGCAGATCAGCAACTGGAAGCAGTTAATTCCATAAATTATCTGGGAGTACGCATTAGGAGTGATTTAAAGTGGAATGACGATATAAAGTTGATCGTCGGTAAAGCAGATGCCAGACAGATTCATTGGAAGAATCCTAAGGAAATGCAATCCGAAAACAAAGGAAGTAGGTTACAATACACTTGTTCGCCCACTACTTGAATACTGCTCACCGGTGTAGGATCCGTACCAGATAGGGTTGATGGAACAGATAGAGAAGATCCAACGAAGAGCAGCGCGCTTCGTTACAGGATCATTTAGTAACCGCGAAAGCGTTACGGAGATGATAGATAAACTCCAGTGGAAGACTCTGCAGGAGAGAAGCTCAGTAGCTCGGTACGGGCTTTTGTTAAAATTTCGAGAAGATACCTTCACCGAGGAGTCGAGCTGTATATTGCTCCCTCCTACGTATATCTCGCGGAGAGACCAGAGGCATACCGACAATCCTTCTTTCCACGAACAATACGAGACTGGAATGGAAGGGAAAACCGATAGAGGTACTCAAGGTACCCTCCGCCACACACCGTCAGGTGGCTTGCGGAGTATGGATGTAGATGTAGAGTCGAGCTCGCGGCCGCTGTTGACATGTAGCTGGCGCGCCAGCGTCCAAGAGGTTTTCCGTGGTCATTTCCGGTGCGGTTCTCCCCTTGCTATCTGCGGTGGTCGTTCGCTGCAGCACGGGAATCCACAGGATCCGTTCACCTTGTGGCTTTCTTCGTTCTTGTTCAAGCCATTTATGTGTATTTGTATAACTTCTCCGAGCAAGAGGGTATGATAGCTCTTCGTTCCTTGTCGGCGAATTGTACTATATGGTCTGTCTCACACAGAGGGTGCTCTACCATGGTCGATTTCTCCGCCTGCTTCAACCTGCACTACCGCTCTTGTCCACAAAAAATGGTTCAAATGGCTCGGAACACTATGGGACTTAACATCTATGGTCATCAGTCCCCTAGAACTTAGAACTACTTAAACCCAACACCCAGTCATCACGAGGTAGAGAAAATCCCTGACCCCGCCGGGAATCGAATCCGGGAACCAGGGCGCGGGAAGCAAGAACGCTACCGCAGGACCACGAGCTGCGAACTCTTGTTCACAATTACAGGACGATTCTGTTATGAATCCCCATCTCGTCAGGTTGTTCCTGGATCGTCCAACTCCTGATTCTAATCTGTTTAAAGATTTCCACACCAGCCAGCTCTCGTTGTACCCAGGTGGTGGTTCTAAAGCTTCTGGCATCCATCCGTGCAGGTGAGGGGTCGACTTCTTCCATAAGGTACGCCCGGCTCTTACAGTCTAATAAATCTGTGGTGGCCGAGCACTGGTACTGAAACTGGGCACTGTGTGGTGTACGATAACGTCGAAATTTTAAGCTCGACTTCATCCTTCTAGGACTCAGTAGTGAAGGAAGCAATTTAAATTCGCTTGGCGACGAATTTAATTAACACAGATAGCGGCTTCAGCTTGGACAAATCTTGGAATGCGGCAATTTCTGTAATAAAATCACGAAGACGTCGTGACGGTGCAGCTCGCAGTGGGGTCGACTGCTCAGCCATAGATCTATTTCCATGCATATGCTACACGTCTTTGCCGCCGATTAACGTTGTGGGTTGGGTTGTTTGGAAAAGGAGACCGGACAGCGAGGTAATCGGTCTCATCGGATTAGGGAAGGATCGGGAAGGAAGTCGGCCGTGCCCTTTGAAAGGAACCATCTCGGCATTTGCCTGGAGCGATTTTAGGGAAATCACGGAAAACCTAAATCAGGATGGCTGGACGCGGGATTGAACCGCCGTCTTCCCGAGTACGACCGATTAACGTCTCTGGCGCCTTGTGTATCTGTGGCCGCATGCGCAGCGGTGCGGTCCACGGCTTTAAAAGGACGGACCAAGTGCTGGAGCGTCCTCTGACCTTTCCCTCGGCAGGTCCCACGTGGCAGTTTTATTCTTCGTCGTGTGTGCTACAAGTGGGTTTTAAGTGCGTTGTTCTGGAGTGTTTTTAACACTGTGGCCGACATTTAACCTGTGCATGTGCATTCAGTGTCCTCTTTGTGTTTTAAGAATCGTCAACTGTGTTTTTTTTAACTTTATGGTGACTCTTATTTGTCCCCCATGTACGTCTCCCTGTCAGTGTATTTTTACCTCCATTATCTCCCCTTACTCTGTTTTATATTCCCCTTTTTTTATCGCCTTATATACGTAACATTTTATTCTTGTTTTAGTTGTCATGTCACTCGGCTGAAGAGCGGCGGACTGTGCAGCTGACATCCCTCCCCTGGGGAATGAAATCACAAAAGAAGATCTGCAGCGTCACTCACCTCGGCCCACTGACGATGGCTGGACGGTATTCAGCCGAAATATTAGAAGAAGTAGTCAAATTTACGCGGCCGCACGCCCGAAATTTTATGGATCAGTATTTGCGCCGCGAAAATACGAAGATGCACACCGTTAGAATGTTTAACAGCGAAATTGTCGTTCATCAACGCAGATTATTTTCCATAAAACGTTTCTGGGTAAGTGCCCGCATCGTTATATTTTGCAGACTAATATTTCGGCAACTTGTGCAACTTATCTTGATCGTGGCGGTTTAACTGCAGCACCCAGTTGAAGACCACGGCAGGTTTCACAATCCTCTCTCTCCGACATTACGACACCTGGATGATCATTTCCGGCCGAGTAACGAACGCCTCAGTTCGTTTCGCCTGGAATGCTGGAACCGGAATCCTCGAGGACGCGGGGGCGGAGGGCGTCTACGGTTCAGGGGGAGGAGTCGTGCAGCGAAGCGTGTCGGCGCGCGGCAGGAAGCGGCCGTAATAACGACGGCCGGGGGAAGTTATTTAGGGTGCCCCGCGGAAGGCCGTCTCCACCGTTCTGGCGCGGCGCAAAGAAACGTAACGAATGCGAATGTCGCCACACCCACATCCTCTTACGCGACAGTCCCTAACACTGGTGATGGTGATCTACGCAGGCTGCAGACCGAAATAGAAAAATTATGGCATCAACTTCTATACACAACGACGGAAAATAAAATCCCAACACCGAGAAGGTGTTGTGCGAAATGAGGGAGAGTTGACAGGCGTATTTGCACATCTGAAAGATTACGTCTATTCAAATTTCCCTGCAGTCGGATGAGACAGGTCCTAGCAGCGCCACTATGAGGATGCAAAGCAGGTTTGCTTTAAATAGGCGCTGTAACGGTCGTGAGTGTTAGTCACCTTCGAGATTGGACTTACTGAGTTGATGTCAGTCAAGGACGCTGTAAGACGTCGTAGTCTCCTGACCTTCATTGCTTACATATTCCGCCCTCACAATCATATTCCGCACATCAAGACGCTTCATTCGAACCCAAACTCGATAAGATAAAGTCAATGTTATATGAATTCATGTAAACGATATGCAAATAACAAGTAAGCGCACCGTGGTTGAAATACTCGAGGCTGGCGTACACAGATACATTCCAGACACGACGGTCACAGGAGCCTTTAGTTCGAGAGAGGCAGACCGCAAGCCAGGGGGCCGGTCCCTTCAGAGGACGACCCGGCCTATCTGTGTAGGCTGGTGACCGCCCGTAGAGCAGACAGCGTTGGCCCGAGTGAAAAGGGGGAACGACCCCCTGTTTGGCTTAAAAGCAAATTCCGCTACATTGTGTGGGAGTGGCCAGCCTACGCATTCTTTACACATAGCACGCAGCTTCAGAGATTTTCACAGGGAGACAGCAAACGCCAAACGCCATGCTACGGATTTCCGGATTGGTCGCCTTAAACGAAACGTCATTCTCCCATTTTAGAAGAGCAATGCTGATTGGCAGACGATATTTCTGATGCCTTGAGCTGAAGGAGTAATGGAAGAGACTGAAAGATATACCCCTTCACGTCTGGCATGGAGAAGTGCCGTTCTGTTGTCGCTCTTGGAGCGAGAACACATAACGAGAGCGTGCGTGCTCGTACGTGTACTCAAAGAGTTAGGAACAAGTCTCTCCTCAGTACTTCACTGGGAGAGTACCTCTGTCGAGAGCGAATCGAAGTGCTACTCTATATTGAGTCCTTGCCATTAAGCCTTGTTCACTGTGTTGGCCGACACACTTATTGTGGCGGTGTGAACGGACAGAGTTATAGTTAAACGCCTGCGAGCGAATTTTGCGTGGCATCGCAGTGGACTGGTTATCTGCCCAGTGTACCATGTCAATAGTTAGACTAGGGGGCGAATAGGAGTCCTTGACTTCATCAAGGCGTAGGGAGAGTTTGATTGGCGAAGGTGAATCCAGATAGAACGAGAGTTATCTTATTTGTCAGCAGCGAGCGGCGCAGACAGCAGTCATCGCAGCTTACGGTATTGTGCGCTACAGCTACTGCGAGCCCCATATTTCCTCCACAACAGTACTCTTCAATGCATTTCACACGCGACAACTTCGACCGTACCTAGCAACATTCTATCAGATAATTATTAAAGTTGAGTAGGTGCGGCTCTCAGCCATTATGCTAAGTCAATAACAATCTTAAACTTTGTATAGAAATTTCATTAGCGAATCCTATCCTTGAGAGGTAACTTCGCATTTCGATAAGAACGCAGAAATAACTTTTCAGTTCATAACTGAAAGTGCCATTGTGATTTCTCAGAATTTTTGCAAAATAAATAATAATTTTCGTTAGTTTCATGTTTTCTTACACTAACTAGCACTACTCCAGTACCCTAGTATCCCACTAGTTACGTAAGAAATTTTGTGAATTTTTGTGTCATTTCCTTACAGCGGACGACTCCAGAAGATATTTATTGCTGAAAGTTTTTCAGGCATTTCTCTTTAGAACGTTAGGAGCGTCTGTCTGACTTCTGTAGCATTGTGGGGGTGGAAATTGCATCTTGCAGGAGCCACAGGGTAAAGGGTACATCTCAGATTAATCCGTTGCATAGTATAACAGGATCAATCCCACACTCACAACGCCTTTAAATGGGGACGTGATGAAAAACACACAGCACTTCAAAAAATGCACCAAATTTACAGTTTTGGAGATATAGCAAATTTTGTACCACGCTTTACATGAAAGTAGCACATTTACATATAAAGTCCTTTGATTATATATATTCAATATTTTTTGAATGAAATTTGAAGTTTTATTTTCAAAAAATAATGTATGTTCCTTTTTCTCAGGAAGTATTCAAGAGATTTCTACAAAAATTTCTCTGTTTCATCTCTTTATATGTTGTGAGCTTCTCTCATGGGGGTTTTGGAATAGGTCAAGAAGGAGAATTTTTTAATTATAATTCCACAAGTACAATTTTAAATTCATGCAAAAATCCAAACAGTTTGCTTCATGTCTCAGGTTGCAATCAGAATTTCAAAATTTGCTCTTGAGACAACGTTTATTAGGTTTACAGAAGTATACAGGAAAAGGTACATAAATTCTGAAAAACAAATTTTGAGGAAACGCAATTTGAAGTTGAACCTAACTTTTTTCCTTATGTCACTTCTTCAGAAGGCACCACATCTGTACTCTGGGTCGTCTTTCCCTTCAAGGCTTCTGTTCTGGTTTCTTGTTTGTCTTTTTTCCTTTACCAGGTCTTCAACTGACTTTTCAGCTGCAGAGACGCGCTGTAAATCTATTTTTCTCAGGAAGAGTAAAATTTCCTATCTTGAAGCCCATTCTTTCTAATACATTCATCCAACGTCCCCATCACTGAACACAACTGCATCATAAGTTGCAATTCTGCCAACTGTAGCAGATGCAAATGTGTTTTTAGGGCATCGTTTCCATATAAGTGAACTTAGAGACTCATTTGGATTTTGGGTTTCGCCATGAACACACTTTTTCAAAAGTGCATGATCGGCCATAAACCTGAAAGTGGGCGTGACAAGCTCCCAGGATACAATTTGGAAGCCTCTGACTGAGCTGGTATTGAAGTGCTGCTTCAAAACGTGGGTGTGCCAAAGAGGCCGCGTCAAACTTTTAATCAATTTTCAGGTATTTCGGATGCGATTTCAACATTGAAACTTTGGGAACTTATCGTCCATGAGTTGTACAAACAAAACATAAATCGACAATTGACATTTTCGGTCAATTTCATCAACGTCGCTCCTTAAGGAGACGAAGTCGTCCTTAACATCTCACTGCATTTGAACGGCTTCGTGCAATATGGCGACGAGAAGCTGGAAGTTCTATACGCGATGCTCCAGAAATACACTACTGGCCATTAAAATTGCTGCACCAAGAAGAAATGCAGATGATCAACGGGTATTCATTGGACAAATATATGTTATACTCGATATACAAGTGATTACATTTTCACGCAATTTGGGTGCATAGATCCTGAGAAATCAGTACCCAGAACAACCACCTCTGGCCGTAATAACGACCTAGATACGCCTGGGCATTGAGTCAAACGGAGCTTGGATGGCGTGTACAGGTACAGCTGCCCATGCAGCTTCAACACGATACCACAGTTCATCAAGAGTAGTGACTGGCGTATTGTGACGAGCCAGTTGCTCGGCCACCATTGACCAGACATTTTCAGTTGGTGAGAGATCTGGAGAATGTGCTGGCCAGGGCAGCAGTGGAACATTTTCTGTATCCAGAAAGGCCCGTACAGGACCTGCAACATGCGGTCGTCCATTATCCTGCTGAAATGTATGGTTTCGGAGGGATCGAATGAAGGGTAGAGCCACGGGTCGTAACACCTCTGAAATGTAACGTCCACTGTTCAAAGTGCCGTAATTGCGAACAAGAGGTGACCGAGACGTGTAACCAATGGCACCCCATACCATCACCCGATGACGAATACACGCTTCCAACGAGCGTTCACCGTGATGTCGCCAAACACGAATGCGACCATCGTGATGCTGTAAACAGAACCTGGATTCATCCGAGAAAATGACGTTTTGCCATTCGTGCACCCAGGTTCGTCGTTGAGTGCACCATCGCAGGCGCTCCTGTCTGTGATGCAGCGTCATGGGTAACCGCAGCCACGGTCTCCGAGCTGATAGTCCATGCTGCTGCAAACGACGTCGAACTGTTCGTGCAGATGGTTGTTGTCTTGCAAACGTCCCCATCTGTTGACACAGGGATCGAGACGTGGCTGCACGATCCGTTACAGCCATGCAGATAAGATGCTTGTCATCCCGACAGATTGTGTATCTGTACACGCCATCCAAGCTCTGTTTGACTCAATGACCAGGCGTATCAAGGCCGTTTTTACGGCCAGAGGTGGTTGTTCTGGTTACTGATTTCTCAGGATCTATGCACCCAAATTGTGTGAAAATGTAATCACATGTCAGTTCTAGTATAATATATGTGTCCAATGAATACCTGCTTATCATCTTCATTTCTTCTTGGTGTAGCAATTTTAATGGCCAGTAGTGTAATAGCCACTGCTCGCGGTCGATAAGTGAAAGCTGTCGGCTCCTGCGTTGTCCGTGGTGAGAGGTAATGCCTGAAATTTGGTATTCTCGACACTCTTTTGACACTGTTGATTTCGGAATATCGAAATCCCTAACCATTTCCGAAATGGAACGTACCTTGCATCTAGCTCCAACTATCATTCCGCATTTAAGTTCTGTTAATTCTCGTCGTGAGGCGACAATCACGTCGAAAACCTTTTCACACGAATCAAAATTGGCTCTGAGCACTATGGGACTTAACATCTATGGTCATCTGTCCCCTAGAACTTAGAACTACTTAAACCTAACTAACCTAAGGACATCACACAACAGCCAGTCACACGAATCACTTGGTTAAAAAATGACAGCTCTGCCTAGGCCTGTTTATACCTTCTGTACCCGACACTGTCGCAATCTGTATACGTGCATATCGCTATCCGATGAGTTTTGTTACCCCAGTGTATACTGGAACATAAAAAACACAGCAAGTCTACCCGGTATGCATACTATTTGCGAACGCATCTCTAATACGAATTTATATGCCAAGTGGATCCCAAGAGCACAGTAGCGAGACGCAAGTAGCTTGTCACGCTCCAACTGCTATCACTGCAACGGCGAGAGGATGCGCGCCTTCGGCGATAAATGAAAATGAAACACGTTTGCTTCTGCCAGGTAGCTACACGTAGCTGCCGGCGCCTATTAACACTAATGTTCCTTTCACTCACGCAGCGTTAACTAACGATGGGCCTTCCCCAAAACGAAGACATAAAGCCCAATCGTAAAGAGCAAGATTATGGTTTTGTACATTGTGTGCTTACTGGGAAGAGAACGTCAGCAGCAATCTAACGTTCTTCGAAGACAGCAGTACGCGACAATGACGACAGTAACTAGATAAAAATAAGTAACTTTCAAATTTGTCAAACAACTAAGTCCAAGCAAGGACAACAAATAATACTCGATGGAGTGTGCAGTTGGAGAATTATTACGATTGAGCTGCAGACTCTTGAGTAATGCAGATAGTTTTCACATTCTTGAGCTGGAGCTGTCATTTACCGAATGTACGATGGACACGGGGAAAGGAAAAGAAGGAAGATTAGAGTTTAACATCCCGTCAATCAAAAAGTCTTAAGAGATGCAGGACCAGTTTGGATTGGGAAAGAAAACTGCCTACGTCCTTTTGAAAGGAATTATCCCAGCATTTGCCTAAAGCTGCAACTCCGATTTGGGTAAGGATGTGGTAGAAAATCAGCCGTGAACTCGTTAAAAGGAATCATACCAGCATTTGCCTTACGCGATTTAGGTAATCACGGAAAATCTAAAACTGGATCGTCGGACGGGAACTGAAACTTAGTCCTAAAGAATGCATTTCCAGAGAAGATCGCAAAACGTAGAACTGGACAAATAGAACTCTAGAACGCTCTGTATTGGTGAAACGTTGGAAAATTAGTGAAAACGACCGTCGACCGAAGAACTTGAGTAGCAAAAGAATAAGAGTGCACCACAAATGAATTAGGAGAAACGTGGCGAACAGTGTGCAAGAAAAACTTCGGAACACAAATTTGTGGTTATGTTTCGGAAATGAAGTGGTAGTGCGACATCCAGATCAGATGAGAGGAAACACAGATGCCAATGAACTACCCCGCTGATATTGCCTTAAGAATAAGAAAAAGGCGAAACGCTTCTGGGAAAAAGAAATTAAGTTGCACCACGAAAAGGTGGTTTTATTTACAAAACAAGAAGAACTTAAAACATAAGCGATAGGTCAGAATGCCGAAGGGAACACTTTCCATATTTTTTTTATTCGACTCATTCCTGAATCCTGTTTGAATTGTCTAGGATCTGTGCAGTCATTTTTCTTGGGTGTATTTTAATCTTCGTCTTCCCAACAACGTTTGCCCTCTACTACCATAGGAGTTATTCGCACATGGTAAGAAGACAACTATCAACCCGTCCCTATTTCTGTTCAATGTTTTCCACAAAATCCTTTCCTTGCACGTTTCTTGCCTTATAGGATCACTGAATATTTAGCAACCTTCTGTAACAGTGTCTCTTAAAAGTTTCGATTCTCTTCTTTTCCGGTTTTCCCTCGGTCCATGAGTCACTTCTATAGGTTGCTCTGCTCCAATTGTAGATTAACAGATATTTCTTCCTGAAATTGAGGTCTATGTTTGAGACTAGTGGCCTCTTTTTAGGGCGGAATGCCAACTTTGCCTCTTCCAGTCTGCTTCTCAAATCTTCTTTGCGTCATTCGTCATAAGGCATTTCCAACGTAGCAGAATTCCTTCTCCTCGTCTACTAGGTGGTCCCCTAAATTGAGGCTAAGTTTTCGTGCATCTACTGCACCTACAGTTAATTTTGTGATACCATCTAATGTCAAAAAGCTGGGAAATTGATTAAATAGAAATTAAGTTACCACAGTCAGTAAACATTTGCAAAAACTAATAATTTGATAGGATGAGGGCGCGCTTGTCTTTCGAAAGGTCCTTTTCTGATGAGTGTTAATCTGCAGCCCTTACATACTGCTCATTCGATGTAAATATTCAAGGGGGAAGAAATGCCTGCCTTCCTCCCCCCCCCCCCTCTCTCTCTCTCTCTCTCTCTCTCTCTCTCTCGTGAGATAGAGGCATGCTCACGCGTCACGGCAGCCACTTTGATGCCCCACGGCACAAAGTGATGCCAACTTTTCCAGCAAATAGCGATGTTATCCAGAGATGTGTCGATACGTTTACTTACTAGGCCGTAGCTTCTACCGAGCACAGTCTCTCTCCTTAAAGGGCGATACGAGATATATCTTTTGGAGTGCGGTCCATTTCCAAGACCACTTACGGAAGTTGATTTGATGTGTTTAATTGCGTTGTCCGTTGCAAAGTTTAGAGAACTAATTTTCTTACCTCCGTGGGCAAAGGGAAAGGAGAATAGTACGAGAGTTCCTACACCTTTGTAACGTTTAGTTACACCATTTAGTTTTCTGAAAACCAGTTTACATACGTGAGCACTCCTAAACGTATTAGCACATGTCACAAAGTTTACTCCTACACTTCATCTACTCCAGATCCACTCTCTATAACAACGAAGAAGTGGGACCAGTAGCACTCAACACAGCGAGAACGTACTGGTTCGCTGCGAAGACAAGGATGTGTAGTGAGTAGATATTTTTATACGTCTTTAATGAGTGTTGTATTCATGCAGTTCACTATCTCTAAGTAACAACGACACAAGTTGTAAATTGCAATTTATTTTAACAGCAAATCGAAATCAAAGTCTTAAGTACGAGGTAAACAAAACTTTGGTGTAAACTGGCAAGACTGAATTATGACCAGTTATAACCCAAGTAACGCACTCTTCCGTGTCACTTTTTAATTATTACTTAACTGTTCTTTTATTATTGTACTGTGTTGATACTCCTGTTACTTCACTTGCGTCTTTGAAATACGCTACTGAGATTGCACGCTACGGACGTCGTCTACTGTTTTCAAGCTAATTAGGAGCATTGATTTGGCATCAGTCTGTATGAGAATAAATAATAAAGCAATGCAAGGAACCTTTATGGCCCTTGTGCATTTGTAGGTGGTAAGTTTTGTTTTGGTGTCTTTCATACAAGTGCTGTCGGACGTGGTAATGGATGACTTACTGTTGCTGTTATATACTGTACCACTGCATCGCTGTCTGGATTTGAGACTTTTAGTGCGAGAGATCTGATTGTGTACAAGACCTTTCGTATCACTGTGTTTGCCAACAAGGGCTGTGGGGAATCTACCTGCCAGCCCGATGGTCTTCCGATGATTAATAAAAGGAATTGGATGAAAGTTGGTTCACCTGAATCTGTTTCTTTCTTGAAGTAAAAAGCATCGTTATAACAACAATAAAGAGTCTGACCATTATTACAGGTGTACATGGTCAGGGTGGGTAAAATAAAAGTAACCTGGAAAATATTTACAGTAAGATTGACGTGGGACTGACACTTGTTCATTATATCACAGACGTTGCTACAAACGGCCACCGCTGAAGCCGATGCAGCATTGTGGTCGGTTTATCGAAATGCGAGACACGTGTAGCAGCTCTGCCTGAGGGACAGCACCAACAGGGTTTGCATTGTTTTGCTGTAGCTCTTCTCACGTGTGGGGACTGTGACTATACACTAACCTTCAACTTGTCACAAAGGTAAAAATCAAAAGGTAGGTAGATGAAATGAGCGAAATCTCGCTGAAAATGTCTGTACAGTCTTTCATCTTGTGTGAGTTGATCCACGTATGAGTTAAATAGTAGCATTAAAAGTTGGTGAAAGAATGCTGTTACGATTCGGGCACCGGACATGCGAGAGGCGTTTGAAAAGTCCGTGAATACATAAAAACTACTTACGTGTTTGGGGTAAACCTTTTTTATTTTTCGACATAGTCTCCTGTTAGACTTATACACTTCGTCCAACGCTGTTCTAATTTGTTGATCCCTTCCGAATAATAGGAATTGTTCAAGTCTGCAAAATAGCTATTAGTTGCTGCAATCACCTCCTCGTTTGAATAAAATCTTTGTCCCGCCAGACATTTCTTCAAATTGGGTAACAAATAGTGGTCCGAGGGAGCCAAGTCTGGAGAATAAGGGGGATGTGAAACAAGGTGGAATCCTATTTCCATTCACTTTGCGACCACAACTGCTGAGGTGTGTGCTGGTGCACTGACATGATGGAAAAGGACTTATTTGCGATCCAATCTCCGGCGTTTTTCTTACAGTTCGGTTTTCAAACGGTCCAATAACGATGAATAATATGCACGTGTAATAGTTTTACCCTTTTCCAAGATAGTCTATGAGGATTATCCCTTGTGATCCCAAAAGACAGTCGCCATAACCTTTCCGTCCGTCCGGAGGAATGGTCTTCGCCTTTTTTTTTGGTGCAGATTCTCTCTTGGTAACCAATTGTTTAGATTGTTATTTGGTCCCAGGAGTACAGTAATGTATCCATGTTTCACCCGTAGTGACGAAACGACGCCAAGTCCTGCGGATTCTTCCTGAACAGCTGCGAAACCATCCTTGCAACACTTCACAAGATTCCGTTTTTGGTCAAGCGTGAGCAATCACGGAACACGTCTTGCGGATAGCTTTCTCATGTCCAAATAATTATGCAAAATATTATGTACCCGTTCATTCGATATGCCCACAGTACTGGCAATCTCACGCACCTTAACTCTTCTGTCACCCATCACCATAGCATGTATTTTATCAATGACTTCTGGAGTCGTATCCTCCACAGGGTGTCCAGAACGTTCAGCATCACTTGTGCCCATACGGCCACTCCGAAAATTTTAAAACCACTTATAAACTGTTCTAATCGAAGGTGCAGAGTCGCCGTAATGTTTATCAAGCTTATCTTTAGTCTCCTGAGGCGTTTTTCCTTTCATAAAGTAATGTTTAATCACCACACGAAATACATTTTCGTCCATTTTTTGACAATCACTCGACGTCCTTGATTCTCACGAATGCCAAACACAAAGAAATAGACCAATACGGCTAAACCTGGTGTGCGTTCTTTCCAAAGATGCTACTAACTAAACATGACATTGATACGCGCCGGTGGTCCGATCTCTCGGACTTTGCACGGACTTTTCAAACGCCCCTTGTAGTGCAGTATACACCAATCTTGAGATTATGGGACGGCTCTTCGAACTACTGATGGGGATTTTCTGATGCATAAAGGCGCGTGTTCTGCGAGTCTACATACCCTGACAAAATTAACCGCGTGTGATCTCAAGAAACGAGAAACTGAGGATCCGAAAGCCCTGAGTCCACTCAGAAACCACTGGAATAAAACTGGAAAGTTTATATTGACGCTTCAACTCCCAAAATTCCATTGTTAATGAAATAGACGCAGCGTCTTTTCAACGTTTCGACAAGACGAGCTTATTTGCCACTTGTACAGACAAACTGCGTTCAGATAACGGGAACCTATGACCTTTCTGTCTGAACAGAGCCTGGTTTGTAAGTCGCGTGCTTGCCAACGCCGGTTTGTTCGGCGCTAGAGGCGCAGAAGAGGAACCCAGCACTACTTTCAGCCAGGGAGCTGTTAGGAGCGTTCCGGGACGTGCCTAATCTGGAATGTGCTGGCAGCGTGCGCGTGTTTGCAAACGCTTCCCTGTTAAACTCTGTGAAACACGTAACTACAAAACACACACACACACACACAGCGAGGATTAGAGGAGGCTGTGAGGGCACAGAGAAAGAGGAAGACAGAAATTGTACCCAGTCATCAGCGGAGTCGAAACTGACAGAGAGAAGCATGAGACAGCGCGATTACACCTCTGCTATTCACAATATACAGGGTGAGCACCAAGTATTGCCCTGATTATAACAATTACAGAATAGGGATGTAGAGGCTTATATCACTAGGGGTAAGATAGATACTGCCTACAGGAAAATTAAAGAGACCTTTGGAGAAAAGAGAACCACATGTATGAACATCAAGAGCTCATATGGAAACCCAGTTCTAAGCAAAGAAGGGAAAGCAGAAAGGTGGAAGGAGTATATAGAGGGTCTGTACAAGGGCGATGTACTTGAGGACAATATTCTGGAAATGGAAGAGAACGTAGGTGAAGACGAAATGGGAGATACAATACTGCGTGAAGAGATTGACAGAGCACTGAAATACCTGAGTCGAAACAAGGCCCCGGGTCTAGACAACATACCATTAGAACTACTGAAGGCCTTGGGAGAGCCAGTCATGACAAAACTCTACGATCTGGTGAGCAAGATGTATGAGACAGGCGAAATACCCACAGACTTCAAGAACAGTATAATAATTCCAATCCCAAGGAAAAGCAGGTGTTGACAGATGTGAAAATTACCGAACTATCAGTTTAATAAGCCACAGCTGCAAAATACTAACGCGAATCCTTTACAGACGAATGGAAAAACTAGTAGAAGCCGACCTTGGGAAGATCAGTTTGGATTCCGTAGAAATATTGGAACACGTGAGGCAATACTGACCTTACGACTTATCTTAGAACAAAGATTAAGGAAAGGCAAACCTACGTTTCTAGCATTTGTAGACTAAGAGAAAGCCCTTGACAATGTTGACTGGAATACTCTCTTTCAAATTCTAAAGGTGGCAGGGGTAAAATACAGGGAGCGAAAGGCTATTTACAATTTGTACAGAAACCAGATGGCAGCTATAAGAGTCGAGGGGCACGAAAGGGAAGCAGTGGTTTATTGAGCAAGCAGTAAAGGAAACAAAAGATACGAGGGTTGCCCAGTAAATAATGCCCCATTTTTTTTTCTCCGAAATAAAAAATATTAGAAATGTGACACTTTAGGTGCGAGTTATTTGAAGTTTCCCGCGTGTGTACGCAAAGTTTCAATTTCCTCCGACAGAGAGCGGTGGTGTAGGAATGTTCTAAAATGGCGTCTGCAGGTGACATCCGTCATAAACAACGTGCAGTGATTGAATTTCTCGTAGCAGAGGAAGAAACCGTGGACAATATTCATAAACGCTTGTGCAAAGTCTACGGAACATCTGCAGTCGATAGGAGTACTGTTGGTCGCTGGGCACAGAGGGTGAAAGCATCAGAGGGCGGTGCTGCGGAGCTCCGAGATTTGCCGCGGTCGGGAAGGCCTCCCACGGCTGTCACGCCTGACATGTTGCAGCGGGCTGATGTTCTCATTCGACGGGATCGACGCATTACGACTCGACAGAGGCTTATGTCAAAACATTAGACAAACTTAAGCAGCGCTTCCGGCGCCTTGGGCGTCATGTTAACCCACAGGATGTTTTGATTCAGCATGATAACGCTCGTCCTCACACAAGTGTGAGGACTTGTGAACACATCGCGAAAGTGGGTTGGATAGTGTTACCCCATCCACCCTACAGCCCCGATTTGGCTCCTTCAGACTTTCACTTGGATGGGCCAATGAAGAATTTCATTCGTGGAAGACGTTTTGCCGATGAAGAAGTGATTCACGAAGTGACAACCTGGCTCCGTAGGCAGAGTACAGATTTTTACCGGCAGGGAATACACGCTCTTGTGTCTCGCTGGAAAAAGGCCGTCGAACTTGAAGGAGATTATGTGGAAAAATAAAGCAAGTAGACAAAACATCAGTCTTTCACATATGTAAATTTGATTGTTGTGGAATAAATACTTCTGGAGAAAAAAAATATGGGGCATTATTTACTGGGTAACCCTCGTAAAATTCGGAGTTGGTATTAAAATACATGGAGAAGAAATAAAATCTTTGAGGTTCGCCGATGACATTGTAATTCTGTCAGAAGACAGCAAAGGACTTGGAAGAGCAGTTGAACGGAATGGACAGTGTCTTGAAAGGAGGATATAAAATGAACATCAACAAAAGCAAAACGAGGATAATGGAATGTAGTCAAATTAAATCGGGTGATGCTGAGGGGATTAGATTAGGAAATGAGGCACTTAAAGTAGTAAAGGAGATTTGCTATTTGGGGAGCAAAATAACTGATGGTCGAAGTAGAGAGGATATAAAATGTAGACTGGCAATGGCAAGGAAAGCGTTTCTGAAGAAGAGAAATTTGTTAAAATCGACTATAGATTTAAGTGTCAGGAAAGTCGTTTCTGAAAGTATTTGTATGGAGTGTAGCCATGTATGGAAGTGAAGCATGGACGATAAATTGTTTGGACAAGAAGAGAATAGAAGCTTTCGAAATGTGGTGCTATAAAAGAATGCTGAATATTAGATGGGTAGATCACATAACTAATGAGAAGGTATTGAATAGAATTGGGGAGAAGAGGAGTTTGTGACAATTTGACGAGAAGAAGGGACCGGTTGGTAGGACATGTTCTGAGGCATCAAGGGATCACCAATTTAGCATTGGAGGGCAGCGTGGAGGGTAAAAGTCGTAGAGGGAGACCAAGAGATGAATACACTAAGCAGATTGAGAAGGATGTAGGTTGCAGTGGGTACTGGTAGAGGAAGCAGCTTGCACAGGATAGAGTAGCATGGAGAGCTGCATCAAACCAGTCTCCGGACTGAAGACTACAACAACAACCGTTTGACATAATAATGCCGTTACATAGGTTAGTGTTACTAGTTTTCTAAGACCACTTATGTTAGCCGGACGGAGTGGCCAAGCGGTTCTAGGCGCTACAGTCTGGAATAGGGCGACCGCTACGGTCGCAGGTTCGAATCCTGCCTCGGGCATGGATGTGTGTGATGTCCTTAGGTTAGTTAGGTTCAAGTAGTTCTAAGTTCGCCGCGCGAGACTAGCCGAGCGGTCCAAGGCGCTGCAGTCATGGGCTGTGCGGCTGGTCCCGACGGGGGTTCGAGTCCTCCCTCGGGCATGGCTGTGTGTTTTTGTCCTTAGGATAATTTAGGTTAAGTAGTGTGTACGCTTAGGGACTGATGACCTTAGCAGTTAAGTCCCGTAAGATTTCACACACATTTGAACATTTTTTAAAGTTCGAAGTTCTAGGGGACTGATGACTACAGAAGTAAAGTCCCATAGTGCTCAGAGCCATTTGAACCATTTCAGAATTTCAAAATTTGCTCTTGATACAACGTTTATTATATTTACAGAAATATGTGTACAGAATTTCATAATTCTAGCAATCATAGAATCTCAGGAAAAGTACATAAACTTTGTTTTTTAAACTTTTCAGGAAACTCAGTTTAAAGTTCAACCCAACTTTTTTCCGTATGTCACTTCTTCAGAAAGCACCACACTTGTACTCTGGGCCGAATTTCCCTTCACGGCTTCTCTTATGGTTTCTTGTTGTCTGTTTTCTTTCCTTTACCAGGTCTTCAACTGACTTTTCAGGTACAGAGAAGCGCTGGAAATCGATTTTTCTCAGGATGTCTTGAGTAACATTTCCTATCTTTCTAATACCTTCATCCTCCCGACGTCCTCATCATTAAATACAATAACTGCACCATAAGTTGCAATTCTGACAGCTGTAGGAGATGCAAATGTGTTTTTAGGGCATCGTTTCCATATGAGTGAATTTAGAGACTCATTAGGATTTTGGGTTTCGCCATAAACACAATTTTTGAGAAGTGCAGGATCGGTCAGTACCCAAAGGAGCTTGTATCCTAGCCTCCAGTTCGCCGACGCCAGCAACTGGTGTGACAAAGACTCTGTCCTTGACATAGCCCCAGAAAAAAAAAGGTCAAGGGGCGTAATGTCTGGAGAGCGGGGTGGCCAAGGTGTTGGACCGTTCCTTCCGATCAACCGATCCGGACACTACACCCCTCTCCAGACATTACACCCCTTGACTTTTTTTTCTGGGGTTATATCAAGGACAGAGTCTTCGTCACACAGTTGCTGACGTCGACGAACTGAAGGCTCGGATACAAGCTGCTGTGGGTACTGCGACAGAACACACGTTACGAAACACGTGGCGGGAACTGCGATACCGCCTCGACATTCTTCTTTGAGCACACATTGGGGTTTACTAACGTAAGTGGTCTTAAAAAAATTTAGTAATACTAACCTATGTAACGGCATCAAATGGGACTTATTATGTCAAACGGTTATTCTGTTATAAATTTTTATTATCAGGGCAAGACTTCGTGCTCAGCCTGTACTTCAACACGGGGAAGTGCTTCAACATCCCAAGCCTCTGCGCAGTGCCTTGCCGGCTGAGGTCACGTGACACTGTTGATGGCGATCTGACCTTCGTGTGCGGACCTTGGGCTGGAGGGACTCTTTTGTGCCTTGCGGGAGGCGACGGCCATTTACTGGAGTCGAATTTCACCCTCCCTCTTCTTCCAACTCCGTCAACAACAAGACGAACACAACACAGGAAAACACAGCCACCAATCATCCGCGCGACATACTTACATTTAAAACTCTCCCACCCTCTTAATCACGCAGAAAGTCAAGCGCAACATTCACGAAAAGTTCACACACTTATCTGTATTAATTTCTTAATATCATCCAACACAAATGTTGTTTTTGAAAGCCTGCAAATGTTTCACCAATGATTTAAATAATAAACTACAGAACTAGTTAAAGTTTATCGTGGGTAGCACGACACGATTCAGAAATTCATTCAAATTTTGGAGCGCTGTGGTAGAGTACGTTAATACTGTACGTTTGTTGTTTTGCTCCTATACGTGTTACTGCAAATGGAAAATATAAATTTTGGAATTTGTTGATGCTACTGTAAGAAAACCATTTTTTGTTTGTCCACTCACAAGTATTGTTTTGAGCTTCTATCATTACACAGAAATTCAACCACACGCAAACCATCAGTCACACGGACTGCTTTACGTTAACTCACAGTACGGTACATATACAAAGTGACGGTATTGCATCCAAAAGAGTTTGGAAACAGTCAGAGTCACTATTTTAGTATACTATATTTGTATTTACATTAAGTCGTAGCTTATCACTACTGTTAGTGATAGCTGTTATAAGTGAAAGATGGTTTGCGTGAATTTCTGTGTAAGTTGTTGTTGTTGTTGTTGTTGTTGTTGTCGTCGTCGTCTTCAGTCCTGAGACTGGTTTGATGCAGCTCTCCATGCTACTCTATCCTGTGCAAGCTGCTTCATCTCCCAATACGTACTGCAGCCTACATCCTTCTGAATCTGTCTAGTGTATTCATTTCTTGGTCTCCTTCTACGATTTTTACCCCCCCCCCGCTGCCCTCCAATACTAATAGTAAATTGGTGATCCCTTGATGCCTAAGAACATGTCCTACCAACCGATTCCTTCTTCTAGTCAAGTTGTGCCACAAACTACTTCTCTTCTCCCCAATCCTATTCAATACCTCCTCATTAGTTATATGATCTACCCATCTAATCTTCAGCATTCTTCTGTAGCACCACATTGCGAAAGCTTCTATTCTCTTCTTGTCCGAACTATTTGTCGTCCATGTTTCACTTCCATACATGGCTACGCTCCATACAAATACTTTCAGAAACGACTTCCTGACAACTCTATACTCGATGTTAACAAATTTCTCTTCTTCAGAAACGCTTTCCTCTCATTTCGTAATTTAATTCCCTCAGCATCACCCAAGTTAACTCGACTACATTCCATTATCCTCGTTTTGCTTTTGTTGATGTTCATCTTATATCCTCCTTCCAAGAAACTGTCCATTCCGTTCAGCTGCTCTTCCAAGTCCTTTGCTGTCTCTGACAGAATTACAATGTCATCGGCGAACCTCAACGTTTTTATTTCTTCTCCATGAATTTTAATACCTACTCCGAATTTTTCTTTTGTTTCCGTCACTGCTTGCTCAATATACAGATTGAATAACATCGGGGATAGGCTACAACCCTGTCTCACTCCCTTCCCAACCACTGCTTCCCTTTCATGCACCTCGACTCTTATAACTGGCATGTGGTTTCTGTACAAATTGTAAATAGCCTTTCGCTCCCTGTATTTATCCCTGGCACCTTCAGAATTTGAAAGAGAGTATTCCAGTCAACATTGTCAAAAGCTTGCTCTAAGTCTACAAATGCTAGAAACGTAGGTTTGCCTTTCCTTAATCTAGCTTCTAAGACAAGTCGTAGGGTCAGTATTGCCTCACGTGTTCCAATATTTCTACGGAATCCAAACTGATCTTCCCCGAGGTCAGCTTCTATTAGTTTTTCCATTCGTCTGTAGAGAATACGCGTTAGTATTTTGCATCCGTGACTTATTAAAGTAAGTATGTACACAAAAATACTATTTTCTGATATTAGTGTCTATAAATTAAAACACAAATATCTACCGTTTTCAGGGCGAGTAACATGCACACATACATCACATACAGTACTAATGTACACTCCCCACAACACTAGATGAAGGATAAAAATTCCCGGAACATTCGAGTTAGGTACGAAAAACGGAACAGGGGTAGCAGTTTATTATTTAAATCATATCTCAATTAATTGTTCGAAGATTCAACTGTCAATTATCAAATATATCATTTAATCTAGTGTACGCCAAAACTTTCACATACAAGACTTCCTTAATTGTAGAGTCGAATATGCTCGAAACAGGACAGCAGGTTGCTTACTGATGAATCCGAGCAACGATTAACATAGCAGTAATAGAAGCGAGTATTGTAGGCTAGGTACGTGTTGACAGTTCCAATACGAATGGTATCACTCATATTTTAGTAATAGACTGTAAAGGTGTGTATTATTTTCGTTTATTATTATTATACACAACGAAGATTACATCCACTCTACGAAACTTGTATTTTGAACTACTCTTTCCGCTCAGGCTGAAAGCGACGGTTTAAGTGCAGCTGCAAACAGTGTTAAAACGGGGAAAGCACAGTAGTTCATCGTACAATATAAAAATACGGTGTGAAGTTCGATTCTTTCCGTATCAAAATTAAGGGAACAACGGTGAACAAGTAAGAGCACTAGAATTTTACCTGTCTGATCGAAAAAGAATATAGGTCTCCGCTCTATGACCCAGGACACTATTCACTATTCTGTCTTAACAATCTGAGAACGAATAAATTAATATATGCTTTCGGTCACGAACTGAACAAGTCATTTTATAAGTGGTGACAAATGACAGCACGCAGAGGAACTCTTTAAACGTTTGCATCTACTGAGATTTGGAAGGATTTTTTTTTTTTTTTTTTTACTGGTGAAATGCACCCTCGGAAAAGCTTCCGAAAAACTCGTGAAGTGTTCACTGAAAACGGCGACAATCATTGTTTTCTTTCTTTACTGCTTTCACATTGTACAAGGCCACAGCGGTACGACATAGTCAAGTTGAATTTATATCTCACTGCCAGTAATAGTAAAAGCGTTACTTCTCTAGGTAGTCGCCGCTCCGACTTAGACAAATGTCGTAGCGTGGTACCAACGTTCCAATACTCTCGTCGTAGAAGGCAGCCGCCTGCGCTTTCCGCCAATTCTCTACACTGGGCTGCAGCTCGCTGTCTGTGCCAAAATGATATAGCCAGCGTTTTTGCGAGTAAGGAGATGAAACTCGGAAGCAGCCAAGTACGGGCTGTATGGCGTGGCTGATCATACACTTCCCGTCGAAAACGCTGCAGGAGCTTGTAATGTTCTGCTTCGAAGTTACCGCACCACTGCCACGCATGATACTTACGTTGTGTGGGCTGCATGCAATCAGGCGGAATCCCTCAGCATGAACTAACTGAGCGACAGAAAGCACTTCACACTTGCGGGTTGCTATTGTTCTAGGCACTGTTACGAGCTCACTGTGCGCTCACAACTGGATAGTGCGACGAGACGCGATCGATGGTCATACTACAGACAATGCGCAAAGCATCTGTGCAGAACTTCAGAAATTTCAATTTTGCGACCGACTGGATACTGGAAAAACATAGCCGTCACATATCAAATAATTGGGTCTGCTTGCTATCTCAGTTTCAGTAAAAAATTACTAGTAACGTTACCAACAGATCAACACGGTATCACATTTCCGAGGACAACGCAAACTCCTCGTCGGCGCTTCAATGTCGTTATCTCCTAGAGAAAATATCAACACGGCGCTTGAAACCTCAGAAGCTCTGTTCGCAAACACAAGAAGGTTTGCAAGATGGAGTTGTACGCGGAAGAGAAGTAACGGTAGCTACTTACGTAATGATTACACTGGAGATTGACGTTTGCACAGAACGAGGAGTAGCTTCACACGTTTCGCAGCCATCCAACTGTACTGACCTGTAACAGAAGGAAAAATACAATGGCTTGATTGGTTTTTCAATAAATACACTGCTGCCGTGTTTAACAATTATGGCTACCAGAGTTAACTAATAACATGAACGATGGTAACATCGACAGTTCAGCACGTATTTAACAACATATTACGATGTAACAAGTGTCGTACTCATCACATCTTGTGGGACTCTCCCATTCAAAAGGCTGCATTTTGACATTTACTCATGTCAGATAGTCTTATACAGGGAGGCGCAGAAAGCTATGCGCAGAAAGCAACGTGTTTTCTCAGTTGTGCGCATGACGTCACGGTGGAAGCAGCTGTGCCAAACAGTACACAGTTCGAATTGTTTGTGATTGTTTTTCATGTGTTGTTTTGTGTTTGAAGGAGTATTGTGATCGAGTTCTTTCTTCTGAGGTACTCAGTCAACAGCGGAAACATTCGGAATTCGGGAGTGTTAACGGTTTTTGCTGTAATTGATATTTGATTCGGAACTGAAATAGTTAGCGATAGTGGACAGAGGGATGAACATTGTGTTCGGCAGCTCTATAGTTTATGGTTCGTCCTGTGAAATTCTTATTGGAGAATCTACAAGTGAGTGAGAAAATTAATTTTTACAATGCCAGGCTGTGCTGTTACGGGCTGTTTTTCCTACAACCGGAGCACAAAGGGAACTGACGTAATGTATCACAGTTTCTCGCGTAATGAAACATTACAAAAACTATGGTTGTCGAAATGTAGGAAAGACAGTGTAAATGTTGCGCATGCACGAATATGTTCTCGCCATTTCGCAGAAACAGATTACTTAAGGTATTTACAGTCTGAATTTCTTAATCTGCCCCGAAAAAGAATGCTCAAGCCAGATGCAGTTCCTTCGCGCAATTTGCCGTGCAGTAGTGCGACTGTCAATGTGTCACCCGCAACAGTAGACAGAACCAAACGGTATAAGAAACGAGAACTACATAAGAGATCTCTGGAAACTCTGGAAAAGCTGTCACCAAATAAGAAACATCATAATAAGAGCACATGTACAGATGACAGTTTTTTTTTCTTTTTTTTTTTTGAGACACAGATAAAGTTACTTTGATGAATACTATAGCGGCTTTAGAACGCTGTTCTTACAAACAAGTGTGTGCAACTTCGAGCTCTTAATTAAATTTATTTCAATGCGATTAAATGAATAGTTTCTGATTTATGTGAGCCGAGGTTTCGAATTTCAAGTGTGTGTCAGTGTGGTTGTGATCTGATATTTTACCGATGTGTGAGGCATAAGCTGCGAAAGAATATAACCCATCAGTTTTAACTGTAATATTTTAGCAGTAGAAAAGCAGTTTAGACATCTCAATTCTGGTATAAACAAAACCTTCCGCCAAAAACTTGACGTAAACACGCATGCCGTGTCGTCTGCTTCTGAGCGCTTGCTTCCACGCTGACGTCACTAGGCCAGCCAATAGCAGAGCAGAGCGCTTACTGCCCAACCTTATTATTTAGTAACCTTGGTCTTATATTCTGGCAGAATGTAACTTTTACAGTGTTACTTGAAAATGGCCCTGAAGGCCGAAATTGCAATCGTAATAATAAATATTTCATACAGTCAACGGCGACTACGATGTCTTTTAAGAGGTATTATATGGCTGTGAATCCCAACCATGAGATGTTAATCAAATAACATGTTTGTTTGCTGTTTTTGTTTCTGCAGCGGAATCACGATATGAAGACCGTTAATTCTTGCAGACTCAGCCACCATTTCAAATAATTTTTACGAGTCATTCTAATTTCAGGTGGTAGTGGTATGTTCGTGATACAATTAACTGTAAGGAGATAAGAATCGAGAGTTTTCACCATCTTGCTCATGATCACGAACAAGATAAAATGAAGCATAACTCAGCCGTGGCAGTTCGTTTCGTGTCGATTCGTCGCTGATTGCGTATCCGTGGTTCGCTGCCGCGCCTTGTGGGGGGGGGGGGGGGGGGGGGGGGGAAGTTCTAATGCCTCTGAGCACTATGGGACTCAACATCTGTGGTCTTCAGTCCCCTAGAACTTTGAACTACTTAAGCCTAAGGACATCATGCATATCCATGCCCGAGGCAGGATTCGAGCCCGCGACCGTAGCGGTCACGCGGATCCAGACAGAAGCACCTAGAACCGCTCGGCCACACCGGCCGGCCCCTGTGGCTAGGTAGCACTCCGCGGCCTGGAGGTAAGCTAAGAGAGGGAGAGTTCGATTAGTGGCATTGTGGCGGGTGCACCAAGCTCAGCAAGACCGTTTACGAAAGAGTTCGCGCTACTTGGCGTGCTGCATGCACGCCGTTGGTAGCTCTGCGGGCTGTGGGCGCCTGGCAGCATTTTACAGTGGTCACTACCCTGGTAGCCGAACCGTATTTTGGTTGCACGTTGGCCGACGGGTGGAACTAATTTTTGCCGCCTTCCGTTTGTCCATTAAAGCCATATTTGCGGAGAACGAAGCCGATCTTCTGTACGCGTAGGTATTACTGTTCGGAACTCTGGATCTAAGCACTTTAATTGCTTCCTTCTGCATTTGTATTGCCAGCGTGGCTGAGAGCTAGCTTCAAATTGTATGTCATAGGACTGCCTTCAGCTACTTTGGCTGCGGCTATGTGTAATGTGGCATTGCTTATGTTTGCACGTGAGCGATTTGTTTTAAATTCCTGTATTTATTTGTAATGACAACTGACGAAAATTTTGGTGTCTTCTACTAGTGTCCACGTGAACTGCTAAGTTTAAACTATGCTTAGATCACTGGATGCTTGTTCCTCTCGTTGTACAGGACCTGCTGTGTACTTGAGGGCTCACTGTTGGAACTGTGGTAAACTTTAAGCTGTCGAAGCTTAATCCGCCTTGCTTTAAGTTCTAGAATTTTACGTACATCATGCTCCTCAGCATTGCAGTATTTGGTGATGTAAACTTCTGACCTAGTTAATATTTTATTGCAAATTATAAATTTATGATTACTGTTTGCACGTGATAACAAACTTATTTGTTTATCTTCTATCTGTTGCACAATGAGTCCCAGAAAAGAAAAATTACGAAGTAAAACATGACTGCTCCAAGGAAACAACTGATAATTACAAGACAAAGTAACTTCATTGTTATCTGAAGCTTACACGTGTGAAGAGTAATGAACTTAAAAGCTTCTGTCATAAGCTGTTGACTACCGATTTAACAGAACTTGAAACATCCTGGCTGATTAAAACTGTGTGCCGGACCGAGACTCGAACTCGGGACCTTTGCCTTTCGCGGTCAAGTGCTCTAGCATCTGAGATACCCAAGCAAGACCCACGACCCGTCCTCACTGCATCAGTTCTGCCAGTATCTCGACTCCTACTCTCCAAACTTCACAGAAGTTCTCCGAACTTGTTTTATTACCGTTTCCTTTCTTAAAAGTTTTCGTTTGCCCTGTTACATTCTTATTCATCATTTTGGTTTGCAGCTCCTTGTGTTGACCGTGTCTGCAGTTAAAATTGTAGCATGTGAGGTCCGCCAGTTATGCAAAATACCGTTTTTTCTCAGTAGCCAAACATGTTTCAGCACCACAGAGCCATCGTGAGTGGATTTCAGGTTTATTTATTCTTTACACTTAATTTGCACGAATTTTTCGCGTCACTTGTGTATTATTTGCTACAGGTAGCTTGTCATGTCTTCGTGTGGCAAACCCTTTTATTCTCCGCGTCATGGTGAGCACACGTAAATAGAACACGTATTTTCCACAAATACGGTGCTATAGACGAATGTTGAAAATTAGGTTGACTGATAAGGTAAGAAATGAGGAGGTTCTACGCAGAATCGGAGAGGAAAGGAATATGTGGAAAACACTGATAAGGAGAACGGACACGATGATAGGACATCTGCTAAGACATGAGGGAATGACTTCCATGGTACTAGAGGCAGCTGTAGAGGGCAAAAACTGTAGAGGAAAACAGAGATTGGAATACGTCAAGCAAATAATTGAAAACGTAGGTTGCAAGTGCTACTCTGAGATGAAGAGGTTAGCACAGGAAAGGAATTCGTGGCGGGCCGCATCAAACCAGTCAGTAGACTGATGACAAAAACAAAACAAAAAAAAAAACAAAAAAAAGTAGTAAAACACTTTACGTGTGCATCGCACCACCTCACTATGATGCAGAGAATAAAAGGGCACGACATGACAGACATGCCTATGTGCAGCGTAACAACAACCTCCAGATGGAGGACAGCGACACCCACAGTGACAGCGAAAATAGTGACAATGAGGAGGAACAGGAGGAGGAAGCTGAGATGTGGCAGTAAATAAGCATAAGGAGCCAAGAAATCACCAAATGCTCTACATGGATGGGCACCTTAAGTAGTTAGTACATAGGATTAGTAATAAATAGGGTAAGCAGTATTATTTATCCATTAACAGTGTGTGTGTGTGTGTGTGTGTGTGTGTGTGTGTGTGTGTGTGTGTGTGTGTGTGTGTGGTTATTTTGAAAATAATCATTCTTTGTAAATGTTGTAGATTAAACAAAAGAAAAGATGAAAAACTTAAGTTTTAAGATGTACGAGCTGTTTTAAACATGAGGTAACAGGTCTATAATGTGGCGATAAATAAATCAATAATAATCGTTATTCTCTGATTTGGGGTTGTCACGGTTGCTCTCTTGTGAACAACTAGCTGTCAATCATTTTCAGTTCCGTAACTTTATTCTGCTACCTAGGCAGTAAAATAACCAATGACGGACGGAGCAAGGAGGACATCAAAAGCAGACTTGCTATGGCAAAAAAGGCATTTCTGGCTAAGAGAAGTCTGCTAATATGAAATACCGGCCTTAATTTGAGGAAGAAATTTCTGAGGATGTACGTCTGGAGTACAGCATTGTATGGTAGTGAAACATGGACTGTGGGGAAAACCGGAACAGAAGAGAATCGAAACATCTGAGATGTGGTGCTATAGACGAATGTTGAAAATTAGGTGGACTGATAAGGTAAGGAATGAGGAGGTTCTACGCAGAATCGGAGAGGAAAGGAATATGTGGAAAACACTGATAAGGAGAAGGGACAGGATGATAGGACATCTGCTAAGACATGAGGGAATGACTTCCATGGTACTAGAGGACGCTGTAGAGGGCAAAAACTGTAGAGGAAGACAGAGATTGGAATACGTCAAGCAAATAATTGAGGACGTAGGTTGCAAGTGCTACTCTGAGATGAAGAGGTTAGCACAGGAAAGGAATTCGTGGCGGGCCGCATCAAACCAGTCAGTAGACCGATGACAAAAAACTTTATTCTCGCAGGTGATGATTGAAATTTTGTGACTACCCGTGACGTTGGACAGGCTCCTGCGGTAACAGTGCGCACCCGCAGACAGAGAAACTCGGCTAAGCCGGAGCGGGGCGGCAGCTGCGCCTGTAGCGGACTGGCGCCGGCGCAGCCAGCAGGAAGCGAGCAGCCGAGCAGCCGGCCCGGTCCGGCTGTTCTACCTGCTGGCTGCCGGCTGTCGCAGCTGCTCCTCGGCGCGCGCCCAAGGACGACTCGCCGGCCCGGGGTCCAGGACCCGGCGCCCCGCACAATACCGCCAACGACTTCTGCTTAGCGTAATAGCTGCCACAACGAGATACCTACCACCGTCTTCTCTACCACTTCCGTTCTTGTTAACAATCAGCTGTTGCCGTGGTTCTGCTGGATTCATCCATTTCTGACTTAATAAAAGTAGATGTGTTTTATTTTTAAATTTCTCTTATTAAACTTTGAACTTTGACATTAACAAACGTAGGATTTAGCAAAATCAACGGTAAGACCTTTCATATTTTACTCATTCTTCATCATCATCATTTAAGACTGATTATGCCTTTCAGCGTTCAGTCTGGAGTACAGTCCCCCTTATAAAATTCCTCCATGATCCCCTATTCAGTACTAACGTTGGTGCCTCTTCTGATGTTGAGCCTATTACTTCAAAACCATTCTTAACCGAATCCAGGTACCTTCTCCTTGGTCTACCCCGACTCCTCCTACCCTCTACTGCTGAACCCATCGGTCTCTTTGGTAACCTTGCTTCTCCCATGCGTGTAACATGACCCCACCATCTAAGCCTGTTCGCCCTGACTGCTACATCTATAGAGTTCATTCCCAGTTTTTCTTTGATTTCCTCATTGTGGACACCCTCCTGCCATTGTTCCCATCTACTAGTACCTGCAATCATTCTAGCTACTTTCATATCCGTAACCTCAACCTTGTTGATAAGGTAACCTGAATCCACCCAGCTTTCGCTCCCACACAACAAAGTTGGTCGAAAGATCGAACGGTGCACAGATAGCTTAGTCTTGGTACTGACTTCCTTCTTGCAGAAGAGAGTAGATCGTAGCTGAGCGCTCACTGCATTAGCCTTGCTACACCTCGCTTCCAGTTCTTTCACTATGTTGCCATCCTGTGAGAATATGCATCCTAAGTACTTGAAACCGTCCACCTGTTCTAACTTTGATCCTCCTATTTGGCACTTAATCCGTTTGTATCTCTTTCCCACTGACATTACTTTCGTTTTGGAGATGCTAATCTTCATACCATAGTCCTTACATTTCTGATCTAGCTCTGAAATATGCAAACTTACAGTCGAATCTGCCATCACAACTAAGTCACCCGCATATGCGAGACTGCTTATTTTGTGCTCACATATCTTAATCTCATCCAGCCAGTCTATTGTTTTCAACATATGATCCATAAATAATATGAACAACAGTGGAGACAGGTTGTAGCCTTGTCTTACCACTGAAACTACTATGAACCATGGACTCAATTTACCGTCAACTCTAACTGCTGCCTATCTATGTAAAAACCTTCAACTGCTTGCAAAAGTTTACCTCCTGTTCCATAATCTCGTAGAACAGACAATAACTTCCTACTAGGAACCCGGTCATATGCCTTTTTTACTCTACTTACATAAATTGGTCTAAAATAGGAACTTGCTATAGAAATTAATACGTAGAAACTACTAAAAAAGTGGCAGTAAATGAAACCGAAGAAATATTTTGGACCAGGAACTGAAGGCGACGAAGAAGGAACAAAAACCTCGAGGCTTGCTGGTAACGCTGTGATTCTGTCACAGACAGCAAAGGGCTTGGAAGAACAGTTGAAAGGAATTGTCAGTGTCTTGAAAGGACGATATGAGATGAACATCAACAAAAGCAAAACGAGGATAGTGAAATGTAGTCGAATTAAATAAGGTGATGCTGAGGGAATTGGATTAGGAAATAGTCACTTAAAGTAGTGGGTGAGTTTTACTATTTGGGCAGCAAAATAACTGATGATGGTCGAAGTACAGAGGACATAAAAAGTGAACCGGCGATGGCAAGGAAAGCGTTTCTGAAGAAGAGAAATTTGTTACCATCGACTACAGATTTAAGTCTCAGGAAGCCGTTTCTGGAAGTATTTGTATGAAGTGTTGCCATGCATGGAAATGAAACATGGACGACAAACGGTATAGACAAGAGGAGAATAGCTTTTGAAATGTGGTGCTACAAAAGAATGCTGAAGATTGGATGAGTCGAGCACGTAACTGACGAGGAGGTAACGAACAGAATTGGGGACAAGAGGAATTTGTGGTGCAGTCTGACTAAAACAACGGGTAGTTTGGTAGATCACATTCTCAGGCATCAAGGGATCACCAATTTAGTACTGGAGGGAAGCGTGGTGGGGGGTAAAAATCGTACAGGGAGGCCAAGGGGTGAATACAGTAAATAGATTCAGAGGGATGTAGGATGCAGTAGTTTTTCGGAGATGAATGGGGCTTGCACAGGATAGAATAGCGTGGAGAGGAGCATCAAACCGATCTTCGGACTGAAGACCACAACTACACAACAAAAAAGACTATAAAAACTAATTTTTTCTTAAGTCTTTAGTAATGCTTTTTAAATGCATGAAAACGAAACCTTAAAATCTCCTTCTACAGATTTTTTTTTTAACATTGATCGAAGTGAGTCAAATTACATGCAGGCATTGCACAGGGCCGGCCGCTATGACCGAGCGGTTCTAGGCGCTTCAGTCCGGAACCGTAATGCTGCTACGGTCGCAGGTTCGAATCCTGCCTCGGGCATGGATGTGTGTGCTGTCCTTAGGTTAGTTAGGTTTAAGTAGTTCTAAGTCTAGGGGACTGATGACCACAGATGTTAAGTCCCATAGTGCTCAGAGCCATTTTTGAATTGCACAGGGATTTAGAACGAGTCACGCATTAGGCAGCTTCCACACAAGGCAAAATTGTACAGTCATCATCACTCGCTACCGCAAAACTCTTTGCCACTGTCTGAAAACTCATTTGTCTTTATAGCTGCTTAATTCATCGTTCAACCATTGCTCTAATATGTCATATCGACTTCCAGAAAAACAATTTAGATTTTCCATTACAAACACCTAAAATTAAATAGTAAAACTGATAAATAACAAAAACAAATATATCACATGTTTTTAGTCATTGGTCCACTGGACCCATGTGTACACCGATACTAACCTTAGCGAGCGAGCCGCGCGGGATTAACCGAGCGGTTTCGGGCGCTGCAGTCATGGACTGTGCGGCTGATCCCGGAGGTGGTTCGAGTCCTCCCTTGGGCCTGGGTGTGTGTGTGTTTGTCCTTAGGATAATTTCGGTTAAGTAGTGTGTAAGCTTAGGGACATGACCTTAGCAGTTAAGTCCCATAAGATTTCACATACATTTGAACATTTTCGACAGCGAGCGAAACATGTCTGTCGCGACGTGGTCTTCGGCTTACTGCCGGAACGTATCCGCGAGTGGAGGGAACTGAGACTCCCGCTACGTTGTTTAAACACATTTAATGATTGAACATGGATCCTATGGACCGAGGACTACGGTTAAGGGTTAAAGCTTAAAACTGCGTCTCCTTCGAGTACACTATTAAATCTGGACACGGTTTATAAATTTTTAGCTACGGCGAGTTTCACAATACAGCATTTTTCTCGTTTAAAGTAGTGGTTACGCTTTGTAGGATTTAAAATAGACTTTCAAGGTCGACTGAATGGTCGCCGTGAATTCTGTCCATAGAGCCATACTCTCGGCTGCGCAGCCCTATGCGACAAGCTAGTTTAGTTTGCCTTGTCACAGTGGTAGTGCAGCAGCGAGGACATTTCGTTTAACAATGAACTTTATTCTCAAATGTGCCGTGAAATTAAAACTGTGTACCACACCAAACTCGAACCGAGAAGCTTCGTCTCTGAGCCTTCCAGGCATTGTTATGGACGAGAGTGAAGCTGTGTAGGCGGGTGATTGCGAGACTTCAGCACTCCTTAACCGCGGCCTACCGTAAACTGGCAACATGTTATTAAAGACTATCATTTTGCGAAGTTATGCTGCACATTGGCTTACTGATCGTTACCGGAACACTTCACTGCCACTTCTTACCTGCATAACGGTTACTTCACACACTTCATATGCTGATTGCGGAACACGTAAAATTACAGTACTACTTGGCAGGTTTGTCGATTTGGGAGGAGAGGACCAAACAGCAGCCGGCCAGAGTGGCCGAGCGGTGCGCTACAGTCTGGAGCCGCTACGATCGCAGATTCGAATCCTGCCTCGGGCATGGATGTGTGTGATGTCCTTAGGTTGGTTAGGTTTAAGTAGTTCTAAGTTCTAGGGGACTGATGACCTCAAGAGTTAAGTCCCATAGTGCTCAGAGCCATTTGAACCATTTCCACCAAATAGCAAGGTTATCGACCCCATCAGCCATGCCCTTTCAAAGGAACCATCCCGGAATTTGCCTCAAGTGATTTAGGAAAATCACCCAACTATAAGTTAAATAAGTTACAGCTGCAAAATACTAATGTGAATTCTTTAGAGACGAATGGAAAAACTAGTAGAAGCAAACTTCGGGGAAGATCAGTTTGGATTCCGTAGAAATATTGGAACACATGAGACAATACTGACTTTACGACTTATCTTAGAAGAAAAATTAAGAAAAGGCAAACCTACGTTTCTAGCATTTGTAGACTTGGAGGAAGCTATTGACAATGTTGGCAGGAATACTTTCTCACAAATTTTATGGGAGGCAGGGGTAAAATACAGGGAGCGAAAGGCTACTTACAATTTGTACAGAAACCAGATGGCAGTTATAAGAGTCGAGGGGCATCAAAGGGAAGCAGTGGTTGGGAAGGGAGTGAGACAGGGTTGTAGCCTCTCCCCGATGCTACTCAATCTGTATATTGAGCAAGCAGTAAAGGAAACAAAAGAAAAATTCGGAGTAGGTATTAAAATTCATGGAGAAGAAGTAAAAACTTTTAGGTTCGCCGATGACATTGTAATTCTGTCAGAGACAGTAATGGAATGGAAGAGCAGTTGAACGGAATGGATAGTGTCTTGAAAGGAGGATATAAGATGAACATCAACAAAAGCAAAACGAGGATAATGGAATGTAGTCAAATTAAGTCGGGTGATACTGAGAGAATTAGATTAGGAAATGAGACACTTAAAGTAGTAAATGAGTTTTGCTATATGGGGAGCAACTTAACAGATGATGGTCGAAGTAGGGAGGATATAAAATGTAGACTGGCAATGGTAAGGAAAGCGTTTGTCAAGAACAGAAATTTGTTAACTTCGAGTATAGTTTCAAGTGTCAGGATGTCGTTTCTGAAAGTATTTTTATTAAGTGTAGCCATGTATGGAAGTGAAACATGTACGACAAATAGATTAGACAAGAAGAGAATAAAAGCTTTCGAAATGTGGTGCTACAGAAGAATGCTGAAGATTAAATGGGTAGATCACATAACTAATGAGGAGGTATTGAATAGAATTGGGGAGAAGAGGAGTTTGTGACACAATTTGACGAGAAGAAGGGACCGGTTAATAGGACATGTTTTGAGGCATCAAGGGATCACAAATTTAGCATTGGAGGGCAGCGTGGAGGGTAAAAATCGTAGAGGGAGACCAAGAGATGAATACACTAAGCAGATTCAGAAGGATGTAGATTGCAGTAGGTACTGGGAGATGAAGAAGCTTGCACAGGATAGAGTAGCGTGGCGAGCTGCATCAAACCAGTCTCAGGACTGAAGACCACAACAACAACAACAACAACAACAACGGAAGACCTAAATCAGGGGGGCCGGGGGTGGATTCGAACCGTCGTCCTCCAGAATGCGATTCCAATGTGGTAACAGCTGCGCCACCTCGCTCAGTAGTACTACTTGTCTTGTGAAGTTCACAAATGGTGAGGTAAATTGGGAACAACAAACGCAGCGTAAGATAAAGCAGGTTTTAAAAAAAAGGGCAGGAGAATGCGGAACCAAGTTTGTTTCGGCCTCGGCAACGAACGAAAAAAGCACTACACTTCAGAAAACATAAACAACAGGTAAAATCAGCAATGACCATAGAAGGTGCTTCGTAAATAAAAGCGAAATGGGTCTAGTGAAAAATACTCTAACTGCAATAAGCCTAAGACGGTGAAACCAATAATAATTGATACCTAACAGTTCCTGCGGAGGATGGCTATCCAAATAAACATTATTTACTCGTACACATTACTGCACTTATAAATGTAAAAATGACAAAAACCAGTGCAACAAACACACAACAATCTCAAATACATTCCAAGAATATGAATTATAAGATCAAATGTGCGGATGATACAATCATAAACGTAAATGTGGCATGTGTGTGTGTGTGTGTGTGTGTGTGTGTGTGTCACAGTGTGATTACTTTACTGCATTTTCAGAATGACTACGATGTGATTTTCGAGGTGGAATGTTTCATGCACAGTCAAAACGAAGAGTTCTAGAATGAAGCTGTCCGTCGATTAATACACAGATGGGCACAAAGTGTTGCATTGTAAGGCAAATATGTAGAGAAGGGCTAAGACCATCACGAAGATCCATGGTGTCAGCTTGAGTTTTCTTTTTGTTTTTTAGGTGATAATTACAACTTTATCACCGGCGCACGCGTGTGGCATACCGTTCTCCGAGACGCCGCATTGCTCAACGAGAAGAAACTTAAAATGGTCACAGTTTCTAAGTTACGCAAAGCGTACGATCAATTTTCTACGTCTGTAATGCAAGTAAAGTTTTCCATTTAACGCGAGGTATAAAAAGAATACGGTAACGTCTCTATAACATACACATACATGTCCCGAAGTTCTTCGGAACAAAGAGACACACAAAAGGATTCAGCTACGCCTTAAGGAGATGGGAAAGGAGGTCCCCTTTCCGCACGAACGTCGGGGTTCCTTCGATTGGTCTAGCACGCGAAGTGGATCGTAATCCCGGCGGTGCCCCTATCTTCCCGCCTGATCTTGGAAAGTGGCGGGGGAGCTAGTGTAGGTGTCGCGGGTCTAGCCGATGAAATAATGCAGTTGGGGGGGACTCGGAAAATTGGATCCGAACAGACGGGATAAGGATTGGCTACGAGGGTCACGTGAAGTAGGGCTTAGTCGGAAATTGGAACAGCGGTCCTCTGCTAACACACTGCCCTAGGGGGCTGGCGCGCACTGAAACACGTTTAGCTCCCGAACAAAAGGACTGCAAAATACAACTCGGGGGATTTCATTTGTAAGACGTTGAATTCCCAACAAAACTTGAGCAACCGTTTATAGCGGTGTATACTATGTCTGCAGTTAAGCACATTTTCTATTCTTTCTTCAACGTGTGGCATTTCATTGTCGCTGTTGGACCAGTGTTTGAGAGACGCAAACGAAAGTACATCGTGCCACAAACAGCCGTAAATATCCATACATGAGAGGTGTTAGAGGTGTTAACAACAACATAAAACGGTAACCAACTATAAAGCATTATAAAAAGAAAACATCTCCAAATAACCTCCGTAATTTTGTCTCTGGGGTTCTGGTTCAACATGTGTAAGAAACACAAGGTGCCCAAACTATGCTCAAATTAAGTGCCAAACCCCCACGAAAATTCGTTTAATAATTTTGGAGATTTACGTGACCAAAGATAGACAGATACGACGATTTTACAGATTTATTATTAGTACAGATGTTCTCCGAAATTTTGACTGGTGAGTACGCATTCACCCCATGTTTCTCTACGATACAAACATTATCGTCTGAGAGCATTGATAAACACCTTCGGTAGTTGATGTCAACTTTCGGCACATCTACACTTCGCAGGCTATCTAACGGTGTTCGGTTGAGGGTGCTTCCGGCATCATTCGTAAATGCTGCGCTGAAAAACGACTGACAATAAGCATTCGTAGGAGCTCTTATTTCTCTGTTTATTTCGTCAAGATCTTTTCGCCAGATTTGTGCGCATGGAAATAATATATTATCTGACTCTTCCTCGAACGCGCGACCCCTTAATTTTAAGAGCAAAATTCTCCGGAATGCACAATGCCCCTTCGAGCATATCCCTAAAACTAAACCCGTGACTAAACGTGCTGCTCTTCTTTAGATTTTCCCCGTGACTTATTAATCGAACCTGGTTAAAGGCCCAAAGCGCAATATAAAAGTATCGATGGAACGAGTAATTTGAAAACACACACACACACACACACACACACACACACACACACACACACACACACACACACACAGAGAGAGAGAGAGAGAGAGAGAGAGAGAGAGAGAGAGAGAGAGAGAGAGAGAGAGAGAGAGAGAGAGAGAGCGGGGGGGATTCAAAACTCCCATCCAGAACACGTTCAACTATTCGCCATCTTGTTAACAGTGAGACAGTACGAGTACTGAAGTGCAGTTTCACAGTGAATACGACATCCCAAATGATAAATTTTAGATGTAAATAAGTTTTCTATATTTTCCTCTGTACGATTGCGGTTGACAAACTGTAAGGAAAAACTTTTACAACTAAAGTACACAAGGCCACAGAAACCACAGTATGTGTTAAAAGGGACACAATTTTTTTCTGTTTTCATATTTGTGACTACTTTGGTTGAAAACAAATTCTGTATTTAAGGACTGTAAAAATCAATATTTGCCGTTACTTAACGGAATGAAAATAAATATCCCTTTGACGATGCTGTAACTTCAGCGAATCACGTCTGGGTAGAAAAGAAGAAAAAAATTGTTTGCTCAAGGCGGAAGCTATCCAAAAACAAAGTTACTTGTCAGCGAATACGGAAATAAGAATGGACTTCAAACTCTATATGAAGAAAGCCACTCTTCAGGGATACATTACATTTCTTCAGAATGGTTCCAAAGAACCTCAGTCAAAGACCTGCTTTTCTGTGAACTAGTTTTCTGTGGCCATTGCATCTCACATCGCTCCGGATAGTTACTCGCAATAGGTATTTTACAGTTGTCACTCTTTCCAGTAAGAAGATCAGATGGGTACATCATGTAACTAATGAGGAGGTACTGAATAGAATTGGGGAGAAGAGGAATTTGTGGCACAACTTGTCTAGAAGGGGGGATCGGTTGGTAGGACATTTTCTGAGGCATAAATGGATCACCAATTTAGTATTGGAGGGCAGTGTGGAGGGTACAAATCGTAGAGGGAGACCAAGAGATGAATACACGAAGCAGATTCAGAAGGATGTAGGTTGCAGTAGGTACTGGGAGATGAAGAAGTTTGCACAGGATAGAGTAGCATGGAGAGCTGCAGCAAACCAGTCTCTGGACTGAAGATAACAACAACAACAACAACAACACTGTAGTCTGACAGTAATGCATAAAGTGTTGCTCTGACCTTCGACTTAGTACATCTTAACTGCGAATAATGGAGGGTGATTAAGAGCCGCACGGAAGACAGTAACATCGAATGAAAAGAAGAGACAGACATGTTGTTGTTGTGGTCTTCAGTCCTGAGACTGGTTTGATGCAGCTCTCCACGCTGCCCTCCAATGCTATATTTGTGATCCCTCGATGCCTCAAAACATGCCCTACCAACCGATCCCTTCTTCTAGTCAAGTTGTGCCACAAACTTCTCTTCTCCCCAATCCTATTCAATACCTCCTCATTAGTTACGTGATCTACCCACCTTATCTTCAGCATTCTTCTGTAGCACCACATTTCGAAAGCTTCTATTCTCTTCTTGTCCAAACTAGTTTTCGTCCATGTTTCACTTCCATACATGGCTACACTCCATACAAATACTTTCAGAAACGACTTCCTGACACTTAAATCTATACTCGATGTTAACAAATTTCTCTTCTTCAGAAACGATTTCCGTGCCATTGCCAGTCTACATTTTATATCCTCTCTACTTCGACCATCATCAGTTATTTTACTCCCTAAATAGCAAAACTCCTTTACTACTTTAGGTGTCTCATTTCCTAATCTAATTCCCTCAGCATCACCCGACTTAATTCGACTACACTCCATTACCCTCGTTTTGCTTTTGTTGTTGTTCATCTTATATCCTCCTTTCAAGACACTGTCCATTCCGTTCAACTGCTCTTCCAAGTCCTTTGCTGTCTCTGATAGAATTACAATGTCATCGGCAAACCTCAAAGTTTTTACTTCTTCTCCATGAATTTTAATACCTACTCCGAATTTTTCTTTTGTTTCCTTTACTGCTTGCTCAATATACAGATTGAATAACATCGGGGAGAGGCTACAACCCTGTCTCGCTCCGTTCCCAACCACTGCTTCCCTTTCATGCCCCTCGACTCTTATAACTGCCATCTGGTTTCTGTACAAATGGTAAATAGCCTTTCGCTCCCTGTATTTTACCCCTGCCACCTTCAGAATTTGAAAGACAGTATTCCAGTTAACGTTGTCAAAAGCTTTCTCTAAGTCTATAAATGCTAGAAACGTAGGTTTGCCTTTTCTTACTCTTTCTTCTAAGATAAGTCGTAAGGTTAGTATTGCCTCACGTGTTCCAACATTTCTACGGAATCCAAACTGATCTTCCCCTAGGTCCGCTTCTACCAGTTTTTCCATTCGTCTGTAAAGAATTCGCGTTAGTATTTTGCTACTGCGACTTATTAAACTGATAGTTCGGTAATTTTCACATCTGTCAACACCTGCTTTCTTTGGGATTGGAATTATTATATTCTTCTTGAAGTCTGAGGGTATTTCGCCTGTCTCATACATCTTGCTCACCAGATGGTAGAGTTTTGTCATGACTGGCTCTCCCAAGGCCATCAGTAGTTCTAATGGAATGTTGTCTACTCCCGGGACCTTGATTCGACTCAGGTCTTTCAGTGCTCTGTCAAACTCTTCACGCAGTATCTTATCTCCCATTTCGTCTTCATCTACATCCTATTCCATTTCCATAATATTGTCCTCAAGTACATCACCCTTGTATAGACCCTCTATATACTCCTTCCACCTTTCTGCTTTCCCTTCTTTGCTTAGAACTGGGTTGCCATCTGAGCTCTTGATATTCATACAAGTGGTTCTCTTCTCTCCAAAGGTCTCTTTAATTTTCCTGTAGGCAGTATCTATCTTACCCCTAGTGAGACAGGCCTCTACATCCTTACATTTGTCCTCTAGCCATCCCTGCTTAGCCATTTTGCACTTCCTGTCGATCTCATTTTTGAGACGTTTGTATTCCTTTTTGCCTGCTTCATTTACTGCATTTTTATATTTTCTCCTTTCATCAATTAAATTCAATATTTCTTCTGTTACCCAAGGATTTCTATTAGCCCTCGTCTTTTTACCTACTTGATCCTCTGCTGCCTTCACTACTTTATCCCTCAGAGCTACCCATTCTTCTTCTACTGTATTTCTTTCCCCCATTCCTGTCAATTGTTCCCTTATGCTCTCCCTGAAACTCTGTACAACCTCTGGTTCTTTCAGTTTATCCAGGTCCCATCTCCTTTAATTCCCGCCTTTTTGCAGTTTCTTCAGTTTCAATCTGCAGTTCATAACCAATAGATTGTGGTCAGAATCCACATCTGCCCCTGGAAATGTCTTACAATTTACAACCTGGTTCCTAAATCTCTGCCTTACTATTATGTAATCTATCTGATACCTTTTAGTATCTCCAGGATTCTTCCAGGTATACAACCTTCTTTTATGATTCTTGAAGCAAGTGTTAGCTATGATTAAGTTGTGCTCTGTGCAAAATTCTACAAGGCGGCTTCCTCTTTCATTTCTGTCCCCCAATCCATATTCACCTACTATGTTTCCTTCTCTCCCTTTTCCTACTGACGAATTCCAGTCACCCATGGCTATTAAATTTTCGTCTCCCTTCACTACCTGAGTAATTTCTTGTATCTCGTCATACATTTCATCAATTTCTTCATCGTCTGCAGAGCTAGTTGGCATATAAACTTGTACTACTGTAGTAGGCATGGGCTTTGTGTTTATCTTGGCCACAATAATGCGTTCACTGTGCTGTTTGTAGTAGCTTACCCGCATTCCTATTTTCCTATTCATTATTAAACCTACTCCTGCATTACCCCTATTTGACTTTGTGTTTATAACCCTGTAGTCACCTGACCAGAAGTCTTGTTCCTCCTGCCGCCGAACTTCACTAATTCCCACTATATCCAACTTCAACCTATCCATTTCCCTTTTTAAATTTTCTAACCTACCTGCCCGATTAAGGGATCTGACATTCCACGCTCCGATCCGTAGAATGCCAGTTTTCTTGCTCCTGATAACGACGTCCTCTTGAGTAGTCCCCTCCCGGAGATCCGAATGGGGGACTATTTTACCTCCGGAATATTTTACCCAAGAGGACGCCATCATCATTTAATCATACAGTAAAGCTGCATGTCCTCGGGAGAAATTACGGCTGTAGTTTCCCCTTGCTTTCGGCCGTTCGCAGTACCAGCACAGCAAGGCCGTTTTGGTTAATGTTACAAGGCCAGATCAGTCAATCATCCAGACTGTTGCCCCTGCAACTACTGAAAAGGCTGCTGCCCCTCTTCAGGAACCACACGTTTGTCTGGCCTCTCAACAGATACCCCTCCGTTGTGGTTGCACCTACGGTACGGCCATCTGTATCGCTGAGGCACGCAAGCCTCCCCACCAACGGCAAGGTCCATGGTTCAGGGGGGGGGGGGGGGGGAGACAGACAGACATACGGGCAAGAAAAGCACAGCTCTTCTCGTACAGTTGAAGCACGACAAACATCAGTCTTCACAGAAAGCCACATTCTGATTTTATATACATCAGCATCAGCTCACTGTTCGGCTAGTGCGTGGACACCTGCATTGCGGAGAGAATAAAAGGCGCCCTGAGAGACCGTTGTTACCGTTCTGTGGGGTCAGTCACTAAGCTTATCGAACCTGGGGGCTGCACATCTTATCAGCGGCTCAAAGGATTACTTCTGGGAAAACTTCCGCGTACAGCTGCAGCTTGTCTTGCTATCGAGCTACGAGCAGAGAAGTCACGGAATATACCACCTGGCTAAACATCCTGCAGCGGCAAACTGTGTCTCCTTTCCTTTCACTTTCGTGCAGCACAGTAACTTGCAGATCTTCTCTATCCCGTTCCAATTTCGTCTTTGTATCTGTTACTCCGAGATTTCCCAGTTATCTTTGTCAAAATCTACTGCCCTCACTTTGGCTGTCAACTTCTTCCTTCCTCTAATGATGGCTTTATTTACGGTTTTCAAACGATCTCATTTCACTCAATGCTGCGCTTCACAAACACCTTTTCCGAAATGTTTTAGCCGTGTATGCATTTACTTAAGTTGCGATTGCTTGTTTGTTAGCGCTCCGTTAATCACTCTGTAAAAACGGAACCCTTATAGGATCGTTTTGTTGTCCGTCCGTCCGATTGTTGAAAGCCATTTTTCACAGGGGCCTCACTGGCTTTCAGCTTTATCAGAAAATGCAACAAAAATCTACACCCTGCCCCCCCCCCCCCCCCCCGCCCCTTCAGTGAGCTCTCGCGACACACCACTGAAGTCGCAGATGGCTGTAGTTTGGGGTCACTGGACTGCACACCACACGGTGTATGGCTCAGAGCTGTCGAAGTAACCGAGTCGTAACAGTCTGTGGTGACAACTGTTGCTCAGATTCCTACTGCACATGCTGTACGATGCGCCAGTGACACGTCGACGAACACGATGACGAACACGATGACGAACACGATGACGAACACGATGACGAACACGATGACGAACACGATGACGAACACGATGACGAACACGATGACGAACACGATGACGAACACGATGACGAACACGATGACGAACACGATGACGAACACGATGACGAACACGATGACGAACACGATGACGAACACGATGACGAACACGATGACGAACACGATGACGAACACGATGACGAACACGATGACGAACACGATGACGAACACGATGACGAACACGATGACGAACACGATGACGAACACGATGACGAACACGATGACGAACACGATGACGAACACGATGACGAACACGATGACGAACACGATGACGAACACGATGACGAACACGATGACGAACACGATGACGAACACGATGACGAACACGATGACGAACACGATGACGAACACGATGACGAACACGATGACGAACACGATGACGAACACGATGACCTTCTCTCACCGAAGTGCCCGTAGGAGGTCTTCCGGAACGCGGTCATTTTGCGACCGTACATTCGGGTGACCACCGCTGCTAGCAATAATGTACGAGGGTCACTCCAAAAGAAATGCACACTATTTTTGTAAAAATACAGTTTTTATTCTGCATGTTTGAAACTTTTACAGTGTGTAGATACATCCTTCCCGCTTGTTTTCAAACTTAAGTTCAACCTGTTCCCTTGGGTGGCGCCGTCACAGCATGTCTTCAAGATGGCTGCTACACTTGACGTTCGTCAGAAGCAACGTGCTGTCACAGAATTCCCGTGCTGAGAAAACGAGACAGTGGGAAACATCCACAAGAGGTTCAAAAAGGTGTGTGGAGATTCTGCTGTCGATCGCAGTACAGTTAGCCGGTGTGCAAGCAGGTTACGTGATGAAAGCGGGCACGGCAATATTGAGGATTGTCCTCGCAGCGGCAGGCCTCGTACTGCACACACTCCAGACAGTGTGCAGGGAGTTAACGAATTGGTGACTGCTGACAGACGCATCACAGTGAACGAATTGTCACGCTACGCTGGGATAGGGGAAGGAAGTGTTTGCAGAATACTGAAAGTGTTGGCGTTAAAAAAGGTTTGTGCCAGGTGGGTTCCCAGGGTGTTGACAGTGGCTCACAAAGAAACAAGTAAAACGGTATGCAGCGAACGTTTGGAACAGTACGAGAATGGTGGAGATGAATTTCTTGGAAGAATCGTTACAGGTGATGAAACATGGCTCCATCACTTTCCACCAGAGACGAAGAGGCAATCAATGGAGTGGCATCATGCAAATTCACCCAAGAAAAAAAATTCAAAACCACACCTTCTGCTGGAAAAGTTATGGCTACGGTGTTTTTCGATTCCGAAGCACTCTTGCTTGAGGACATCATGCCAAGTGGAACCACCATAAATTCTGATGCATATGTGACGACACTGAAGAAACTTCATGCTCGACTGAGTCGTGTTCGACCACATCGGCAAAAGCAGGATGTTTTGCTGTTGCACGACAATGCATGGCTAAATGTCAGTAAAAAAAAAAAAAAAAAACAAGGAAGCGATCACAAAACTCGGATGGACAACACAGACACCGGCCTTACAGTCCTGACCTGGCTCCGTGTGACTATCATCTCTTTGGAAAACTGAAAGACTCTCTTCGTGGAACAAGGTTTGAAGATGACGACTCCCTTGTGCACGCTGCCAAACAGTGGCTCCAACAGGTTGGTCCAGAATTTTACCATGCGGGTATACAGGCGCTGGTTCCAAGATGGCGTAAGGCAGTTGAGAGGTATGGAAACTATGTGGAGAAATGAAAATATTGTTCCTAAAGGGTGTATCCACACACTGTAAAACTTTGAAACATGTAGAATGAAAGATGGATTAAAATTATAGTGTGCATTTCTTTTGGAGTGACCCTCGTACATTCCTGGCAAGTTTTTCTGCAGTATCGCTGAGCGAACGTCCAGCTTCTCGTAGTCGTATTGCACGACCTCGTTCAAACTCGCACCGAGTCGCTGATAATGGTGTCTTTATCGCCTTAAAGGCATTCTTGGCTAAAATCAACTCACCGCGTTCAATCTCGAAAATAACAAACGCTCACGACCGTTAGATCGTGTATTTAAAGAAAACATATTTGCATCCTTTCAAATGATAGAGCACGGCATTCAGTCGTCCTCTTCTTGCAGATCTGCCGAATAAAATCTGCAAGAAAAGGACGTCCGATTGGTGTGCTCTATCATTTGAAAGTGCACCCGCGTCCCTAATGAGAGGTAACCTTGTAAGCGTGTTGTCATATCGCTGGCTTAGTTGTGGAGTATCTTTGCGGGCAGCCGCGTCTAGAGAGTCGAGCGCTGGACACGCAACTGTTATGTTGTGTAGTGTGCAGCTCGAGAGGCATTGTTAGTATGGAGGTTGAAGTGTTGCTGCAAGTGTTATTACAGTAAAGTGATGAAATATGGAAGTGATTCAGAGGAAAGTGCGTCAAGATGTAATTAAAAATGATCAGTGCTGCTGATAACGTATTTGTGTTTCCTCTCGTTGCGTGTCGCACAGCATCGATCATCCGCGTCGTGTTCGGTTTCCCAGAGTGAACTGATGTGAATCGGTAGAAATTAGTCACCATAAAACAGTGCGGTCAAGTGCCAGTGTCTTGTAGCGAGCGTGAGAACGCGCGTTCGGTCATCGCCTTTCCGCCTCATCAACAACCAGCCGCGCCGCGACGGTTAGGCCGGTATTACACTATCAAATTTCTTTGTCAAAGATTTGATCAAAGATGTGATCCAATATTCCGTCCAATATATTTGACAAAGATCTTTGACGTAGCGCTAGAAGGGGTATTACACTGTCATCAAATTTTTCGTCAAAGTTCAAGATGGCTGACAACAACTTGTTATTAACCGCAGCAGTTCTACGTACTCCAATTGCATTGTGTGCACACGCGGAAAAGAAGTGGGGGAAAAAATTAAACCATACATACGAGGTTGACAGTCTTAAAAGTCCTGGGATTACAACTTGATAATAAATTCAGTTGGGAGGAGCACACCACAGAACTGCAAAAAGGCCTTAACAAATCTGTATTTGCAATTCGAGTGTTAGCAGACATAGGCAACATAAAAATGAAAAAGCTTGTATACTTTGTCTACTTTCATTCCATAATGTCATATGGGATAATATTTTGGGGTAAATCTTGAAGTCAAAAGTTTTCAGAGTTCAAAAGCGTGTAATACGTATTATTTGTGGAGTAAATTCACGGACGTCCTGCAGACACCTCTTCAAAGAACTGGGTATACTAACTACTGCCTCTCAGTATATTTACTTCTTAATGAAATTTGTCGTAAATAATATATCTCTTTTTCCAACAAACAACTCAGTTCATACATACAATACCAGGAACAAAAATGATCTGCACAAGGACTTAAAAGCACTTACTTTAGTTCAAAAAGAGGTCCACTACTCAGGAACACTCATATTCAATAATTTGCCAGGAAACATAAAAAATTTAGTTAGAAATAAAGATCAGTTTAAAAGGAGCCTGAAAGACTTACTACTGGCCAACTCCTTCCACTCCATTGGCGAAATTTTTAATAGAAGCAAATGATGTATTGTATTTATTCATACTATTAGTATTGTTATTTCAGCTTTAAAAAAATCGACATGTTCCACATCCACGAGGATCTCCTCAGCACGGATCTATGGAACGAAAAACTAATCTAATCTGGGTGAAGCCGTGCGTTTTACGACGACACGATAAAAGCATTCAACAAAACTTGTTACGTGAGCTTACAGTGGATGACGTCAAGTCGTACATCAATTACTTAAGAATGGATGAGCATACATTTCTGTATGTGCTCAATGAAGTGTATCCTCATATCACAAAGCACATTATTCACTTAAGAACTGCTACATCTTCAGAAGACAGGCTCACTGTAACACTCCGATTCCTTGACACAGGAGAGGGTTATGTTAGGTTAGGTTAGGTCAGGTCAGGTCTCCAATCTTCTTAATCTATTTTGTATTCAGGGTGCCTCACGTTGTAAAGCGCCTCATCAGCTTAGACATCTATTAATTTTGTAGTTGTCGGCACACACCAATTGTATTTACCGGCAATGGTTATAAAAACACTACAGACGACAGAACGCTGCAGCGATGCTAGCGCTCCATGTGGTAACATGTCACATTGCAGTGAACAGAAGACAGGCCGTTTCTTTGATCAAATATACAGCGAGGCCCTAGATTTGATCAAATATTGGACGACATTTGACAAAGTCCCTATTACACTATCAAATATCTTTGACAAAGATATTGGACAAAGATATTTGATAGTGTAATACCGGCCTTACGTGCACGCTCGTACAAGTGAGAACTGAGAACTCAAAAATTAACTTTACGGACAGTGTTATATCATTACTAGCGTCAAGGAGGACTGGTACCAAAAGGAATCTGTGTATGCGTGGCGAGCGTGAGAACTTTCGTTCGATTATTCGGCCTTCGCATCATCAACAACCATCTGCGCTGTGTTCGGTTACGTGTACGCTCGTTGAAGTGATTTTGTGGACAGACAACCATTTAGAAGTTGGCATCAAAACTTATGACTTAAAACGTAAGCAGTGCAACCTGTGATTTCTTGTCTCAGTATATAGATGTTCATACCAAGACGTAGGAGAGCGTTGTCCTTGACCTGAGTGGTTCCCCTAAACCCGCTTGAATAATTCGATGGATAACTTAAGGCAAGCCAGCAGCAGTGTGGAGCAGAACAGTACGACCGCCGCGGGATTACCAGGTACGTGGTGTGGACAGGACGCACGGTCAAGAAAAGCAGAAACGACAACCAGTTTTAAGTACCCCACCCATTTGTACTCCCAGGCGTGTTACAACCTGATGATTTGCATCCTCATAATGACGCTACAAGCGCCGCTCTTATGCGACTGGAGAGTACTGTCAACAAACATGATCTTTCAGATGTAGAAGCACGTCCACCAACTTTCGTTTATGTCGCACAACTTTTTCTTGGTGCTGCGATTTTTTTTCCGTCAGTCACTATTGTTTAAAATCCTAGACATCTTTGGTGCTTGAAATGGGGGGTGACGACCAATTATATTTAGTGGAAGGGAGACAGTGAAACTTCATCCCTTCTCCCGCGCCGAACCCTATATACGAGCCTTTGGGAATCTACGATGGTAATTCCAGACGTAAGGTCTCCTATTTTTTAATAAGTACATAGACCTTTTTATTTCTACAATGGTTTACATGAATTTACAGCTTGAACATTTAGCTATTTTTCGACATAATCACTGTTTCTGTAGATTCATTTTTGGAGACGCTGTGGCAGTTTTTGTATGCCCATATCATACCAGCTCGCCGCCATGCTGTTCAGAAAGTTATGAACCTCTTCTTTCACGTCGTCGTCGGAGCTGAATCGGTTTCCGCCCAAATGTTCTTTTAACCTAGGGAGCAGGTGATAGTCACTGGGCGCCAAGTCAGGACTATAAGGTGAGTAGGTGATTATGATCCACTGAAACTGTTGCAGGAGAGCAACGGTTTGCCGAGCGATGTGTGGGCGAGTCTTGTCATGGAGAATGTGTACGCCCTTGATCAACATTCATCTTCTCCGGTTCCGAATTGCCCATTTGAGTTTTTTCAGAGTCTCACAGTACCTACCAGCGTTAATTGTGGTCCCAGCGATTCAGCTCCTACGAACAGGTGAGAGAAGAGGTTAGTAACTTTCTGAACAGCACGGCGGCGAGCTGGTATGACATGGGTGAAACAACATATCACCAATCACGCAACTTCTAATGAACTGCGATTTCTCGAGAAGACCTGGCGCAGCACCCCCGAAACGCTCTCCCAAAGCGTCCGCTGCCCGCCGCTTCAACGGGCGCAGGAAGGCGCGCCGATCTCCCGTCTCACAGCGTCACAGCTCGCACCGGTCAGACTGATGTCGTGGGTTGACTCCTGTTGCTCTCGTGTCGACCGCGAAGTCGCTACCCCTCGCTATACGCCGCGGCCCATTGGACTCACGTGGCGACCTCACATGCGCCGACGCTCAAGGCGGACAAGTCATCTTGTGTCTCAGTGCGCGACAAACCAACCGATCGATCCAACCGCCAATGACAGTTCCTGAGCAAACTCGAGCAGACTGGCGGCCTAACGCGCAGACTCAGACGCAGGAACTAAGCCCCCGACCGGGCGAGCACTCGTTGAGTTCTCTCACTGCGCCACAAACTCGGACGTGATACAGACTAGCAAGCTGAGGACGAGAGACTGACTCCAGACTCACCCAGATTGACCAACTGGCGAGCTCATAGCACCCCTGAAATGCACGTGAACAGGCTACCTTTCCCCTTTCCCACCAGAGGGATTTTTTTTTTTTGGTAGGGTTTAAGGGCGCTCAACTGCTGAGGTCATTAGCGCCCAGTCACTGGTGTTAGAGCACAAGGAACCTGCTAAAACTCAAGGGAATGGGGGGACATCAAAAGGACCTGACAAAGATGCAGATTAATTAAGTAAAAAGGTTAAATGTCTTTGGTCAAGCCAGTTAAAGTTATAAAACGCAGAAGACGAGCAGCTGCTCGAGCGTCATCAGCTAAAACATCCGGTAAGGTAGATGGCAGGGACAGGACAACACGAAATTGACTAAAACGGGGACACGACAATAAAACATGGCGCACCGTTAATGCCTGACCACAAGGGCACTGCGGGGCTGGGTCACCAGAGAGCAGGTAGCGGTGGCTAAACCGGCAATGCCCAATCCGCAACCTGGTCAGAAGGACCTCCTGCCGCCGAGATGGTCGGGAGGAAGTTGTCCAAGCAGTTGGGAGCGGTTTTACTGCCTGGAGCTTGTTTCCTTGGAGGGATGACCAAGCATCCCACCACAAGGACACAAGCCTCTTACATACATCCCCACAAACGTCAGATGACGGGACACAACGGGAGGCTGGCCGAGGCTGGAGGACTGCAGCCTTGGCTGCAGCATCCGCAGCCTCATTCCCAGGCACTCCCACATGTCCGGGGACCCACAGAAAGCTGACAGAACCGCCATTATCAGCGAAAGAATGGAGGGACTGCTGTATTCGTTGAATCAAGGGATGGACCGGATAGGGAGCCCCAAGGCTCTGAAGAGCACTGAGTGAGTCAGTGCAGAGGACATACGATGAATGGCGGTGGCGGCGGGCATACTGAATGGCCTGATGGAGAGCAAAAAGCTCGGCCGTAAAGCTGGAACATTGGTCAAGGAGCCGGTATTTAAAGGTGGCGGTCCCGACGACAAAGGCACAGCCGACACCATCGTCAGTTTTGGAGCCATCGGTGTAAATAAAGGTGTGGCCGGCAAGTCGAGCACGAAGTTCGACAAACCGTGAGCAATACACTGCAGCCGGAGTACCCTCCTTCGGGAGTGAGCTGAGGTCGAGATAAATACGAACCGGAGCCTGGAGCCAAGGTGGTGTCGGGCTCTCACCCTCTCTGAAGGTGGTAGGGAGGGCAAAATCCAATTGTCGAAGCAGGCGACGGAAGCGGACTCCGGGGGGGCAGCAGGGCAGACACATACAACCCGTACTGACGGTCGAGAGAATCGGCGAAGAAGGACTTGTAAGAGGTGTGTTCGGGCATAGACAACAGCCGGCAGGCATACCGACACAGCAGTATGTCGCGCCGGTAGGTCAATGGTAACTCGGCAGCTTCAGCATAAAGACTCTCGACAGGACTAGTGTAGAAGGCTCCGGTCGCAAGACGTATCCCCCGATGGTGGATGGAGTTGAGCCGGCGTAAGAGGGATGGCCGAGCGGACGAGTAGACGAAGCTCCCATAATCCAGCTTCGATCGGACTATGGACCGATACAAGCGAAGCAGGACAGTGCGATCCGCTCCCCAAGATGAACCGCTAAGAACTCTGAGGACATTAAGGGAACGTGTACAACGGGCCGCCAAATAAGAGACATGTGGAGACCAACACAGTTTCCGGTCCAACGTGAGCCCTAGAAACTTAGTTGTGTCCACGAATGGGAGAACAACGGGACCGAGATGTAAGGATGGCGGAAGGAACGCTTTATATCGCCAAAAGTTAATACAAACCGTCTTCTCTTCAGAGAACCGGAAGCCATTTGCCACGCTCCATGAGTAGACGCTGTCTAGACAACGCTGAAGGCAGCGCTCCAGGAGGCATGTTCTCTGGGCACAGCAGTAGATCGCGAAGTCATCGACAAAGAGAGAGCCTGAGACATTAGGTGGAATGCAATCCATAATTGGATTGATCGCGATGGCAAAAAGGGCTACGCTCAAGACGGAGCCCTGAGGCACTCCGTTCTCCTGGAGGAAGACGTCGGACAATACGGAACCCACACGTACCCTAAACTTTCGATCCGTTAAAAAGGAATCAATAAAAAGGGGCAGACGACCGCGTAGGCCCCACTTGTGCATAGTGCGGAGGATACCTCCTCTCTAACAGGTATCATAAGCCTTCTCCAAGTCGAAGAACACGGCTACCGTTTGGCGCCTTCGCAAAAAGTTGTTCATGATGAATGTCGACAAGGTCACAAGGTGGTCAACAGCGGAGCGGCGGCGACGAAAGCCGCATTGGACATTAGTAAGGAGTCGTCGAGATTCAAGAATCCAAACTAACCGAGCATTAACCATGCGCTCCATCACCTTACAGACACAGCTTGTAAGAGAAATGGGGCGGTAACTAGAAGGAAGGTGTCTATCCTTCCCGGGTTTGGGTATAGGAACAACAACGGCGTCACGCCAACGCATGGGGATCTGACCTTCGGTCCAGACGCGATTGTAGGTACGAAGAAGGAAGCTTTTGCCCGCCGGAGAAAGGTGTGCCAGCATCTGAACGTGAATGGCATCTGGCCCCGGAGCAGAGGACCGGGACAGTGCAAGCGCACGTTCGAGTTCCCGCATAGTAAAGGGGGCATTGTAAGTTTCCAGATTCAGCGAGTGGAAGGAAGGTCGCCGAGCCTCGTCTGCCTCTTTCCTGGGAAGGAAGGCAGGATGGTAATGGGCGGAGCTTGAAACCTCCGCGAAAAAGCGGCCAAAGGCGTTGGAGACAGCCACAGGATCAACAAGGACCTCATTGCCTTAATGCCCGACAGCCGGCGCAGGCTACCCCAAACAACGGAAGAGGGAGTAAAACTGGTAAAGGAGCTCGTGAAAGAGGCCCAGCAAGCTTTTTTGCTGTCTTTGATGACTCTACGGCATTGCGCTCGGAGTCGTTTGTATTCAATACAATTCGCCAACGTAGGATGGCGGCGAAAGATGCGTAAAGCACGTCGTCGAGCACGGATAGCGTCCCTACAAGCCTCGTTCCACCAGGGGACGGAAACACGACGTGAAGAAGAAGTAGTACGAGGTATGGAACGTTCGGCAGCATTGATAATAACAGCCGTGAGGTATTCGACCTGACTGTCACAACTGGGAAAATCGTGGTCCGGAAAGGTCGCCAGGGAGGAGTAAAGTCCCCAGTCAGCTTTCAGTATGTTCCAGCGCGAAGGACGTGGGGATGGGGTGTGGTGCAGGAGACGAACGACACAGGGGAAGTGGTCGCTCGAATAGGTGTCAGAAAGGACATACCACTCGAACCGACGGGCAAGAGTGGTAGAACAGATCGAGAGGTCCAAGTGGGAGTAGGTATGAGTAGAGTCCGAGAGGAAAGTCGGGGCGCCGGTATTGAGGCAGACAAGATTGAGATGGTTGAAGACATCCGCCAAGAGTGAGCCTCTTTGACAGGATGCAGGAGAGCCCCAAAGGGGATGATGGGCATTGAAGTCGCCAAACAATAAGAACGGCGGGGGAAGCTGATCGATCAGGTGCATCATGTCGGCCCGACTAACAGCAGATGACGGTGGAGTGTAGACGGTACAAACTGAAAAAGTAAAAGCAGAGAGAGTAATGCGGATAGCTATTGCTTGGAGTGGGGTGGTCAATGGGATGGGATGGTAATAGACATCGTCCCGAACGAGCAACATGACCCCACCATGAGCTGGGATACCGTCCACAGGGGTGAGGTCATACCGCTCCGAGGTATAGTGGGAAAAGGCAATACGGTCAGACGGGCGCAACTTGGTTTCCTGGAGACCAAGGACGAGCGGACAGTGCAGGCGGAGGAGCAGTTGTAATTCCTCCCGATTAGATCGAATACCTCTTATGTTCCAATGAAACAACGCCATTGCTAGTCAAAAAATTGGGGGAACGAGACGGGGAAGAGCTGGTCACCTCCCACCAGAGGGAGACACCAAAGCTGCGATTGCCACAGCGGCGCCACCGCCAGAAACGGAGGGCGACTACTTCACACATCGCGCTGCGGCGCGCTCTTCAAAACCGCAATTTTTACCACGGCTCAATGGGCACACAAAAACTGCCACAGCGTCTACAAAGATGCATCGACAGAAATGTTGTTTACGTCGAAAAATAGGTAAATGTTCAAGCTGTAAACTGATGTAAACCGTTATAGAAATAAACAGGTCTAAGTACTTACAAAAAAGGAGACCTTACTTTTGGGATGCACAGTTTCTTGAAAGGAGGATGTAAGATGAACATCAACAAAAGCAAAACGAGGATAATGGAATGTAGTCAAATTAAATCGGGTGATGCTGAGGGGATTAGATTAGGAAATGAGACACTTAAAGTAGTAAAGGAGTTTTGCTATTTAGGGAGTAAAATAACTGATGATGGTCGAAGTAGAGAGGATATAAAATGTAGATTGGCAATGGCAAGGAAATCGTTTCTGAAGAAGAGAAATTTGTTAACATCGAGTATAGATTTAAGTGTCAGGAAGTCGTTTCTGAAAGTATTTGTATGGAGTGTAGCCATGTATGGAAGTGAAACATGGACGATAACCAGTTTGGACAAGAAGAGAATAGAAGCTTTCGAAATGTGGTGCTACAGAAGAATGCTGAAGATAAGGTGGGCAGATCACGTAGCTAATGAGGAGGTATAGAATAGGATTGGGGAGAAGAGAAGTTTGTGGCACAACTTGACTAGAAGAAGGGATCGGTTGGTAGGACATGTTTTGAGGCATCAAGGGATCACAAATTTAGCATTGGAGGGCAGCGTGGAGGGTAAAAATCGTAGAGGGAGACCAAGAGATAAATACACTAAGCAGATTCAGAAGGATGTAGGTTGCAATAGGTACTGGGAGATGAAGAAGCTTGCACAGGATAGAGTAGCATGGAGAGCTGCATCAAACCAGTCTCAGGACTGAAGACCACAACAACAACAACTTTTGGGATTACCCCCGTATTCGTGAACGAAGTAGGAAAGAGGGTGGCTGGGGCGGCGATGAGACAAACACTAAGCTCCCTCCGCCGTACACCGTACAGAGGAATGCACAGTACAGATGCACTGAACTGATTGCTGCGTGTTGCCTTCTGTCGTGCCTCCAGGCTGCTTACCTGCGTCACGGCCAGGAGAGATCGGAGCCGCGGCGTACGCCGAGGAGGGCCGCAGCTCTGTGGAGCAGCGACGCCTCCAAGGCGGCGGAGGCAGGGGGTCCAGATGGGAGGCGCGCCGCGCCAGCATCGCGTCCTACCTGCAGACTGCAGACTACCGCCGGGTATTCTGCGGCGAGCCCCGGCCGGCCGGATAACGAAAAGCGACGCAGATAAGGCCGCTCCGCAAACACACGCCGCCCTCCCCGGCCGGTCACGTACCTCTCGCGCTATCTCCCACCATTGGCACACCCGCTGCGCTAGCCACCGGTCGCGTCCCCAAAGTCACTAAACTTCTACTGATTCCACTGAAAGAGCTGGAAAGTACTGCAGAACATTCCTCCGCGTGGCACTGTGGTCTCGTAAACAAAACATCTGGTTGAAACTTCCTGGCAGATTAAAACTGTGCGCCGGACCGAGAATCGAACTCGGGACCTTTGTCTTTTGCGGGCAAGTGCTCTCTTCGCACAAGAGCTTCTGTGAAGTTTGGAAGTTAGGAGACGAAGTACTGGCGGAATTAAAGCTGTGGGGACGGTTCGCGAGTCGTTCTTGGGTAGAGAAAACCAAAGACTTCGATTCATTGGCAGAACAATTAGAAGGTGCAACAGATCTACTAAAGTGACTGCTTACACCACGCTTGTCCGCCCTATTCTGGAGTATTGCTGTGCGCTGTGGCATCCGCATCAGGTAGGATTGACGAATGACACCGAAAAAGTACAAAGAAGGGCAGCTCGTTTTGTACTATCGCGAAATAGGGGAGACAGCGTCATAGACGTGATACGTGAATTGGAGTGGCAATCATTAAAACAAAGGCGTTTTTCGTTGCGACGGGATCTTCTCATGAAATTTCTATCACCAGTCTTCTCCTCCGATTGCGAAAACATTCTGTTGGCACCCACCTACATAGGGAGAAATGATCATCACGATAAAATAAGAGAAATAAGGGCTCGCACAGAAAAATTTAAGCGCTCGTTTTTCCCGAGTGCCGTTCGAGAGTGGAACGGTAGAATGACAGCTAGAAGGTGGTTCCCTGAACCCTCTGGCAGGCATTTTATTGTGAATAGCCGAGTAATCACTTAGATGTACACACACACACACACACACACACACACACACACACACACACACACACACACACACACACACACTCCCTTAGAAGAATTGTTTCTGCGATCCTGTCTACATTGCCTAACTGATAGACTAGAAATGGAAGAGTCGGTACATAATACTAAAAGAAAGTCACAGGACCACTAATTCTGTCTATTTGATTACGCAGAACTCATTCTCGAAATGAAAAGATACATGAGGGAGTTGCTAGTTTATGTGACGCCAATGTGCATTCAAAAGTATCAGATCTGATGCGTTAACGTGCCATTTCTTCGTACAGCAAAATGTGTTTACTCCGATTGATAGATGGAGCACGAAATATCTTCATTTGATTCCAAGAAACAAGAAAAGAAGATAACCAAATGGGCACAAGTCATTACAAAATACGCGGGAGCAAAATAAATAGCTGAAGACCGTAACACAGAGGAAAACTCAAGATGTGAAATGGCCGCCTCCGACGACGACGACCACCAGCAGAGGTCTGTCCGTATAGCTATGTTGTCATATCCGCTACAATAAGCTTCAGAACCCATTGAGAGCGCAACAGTATTTTCACACTTGGCCCGTAACAAACCCCTTCGTATAATGCAGCAGTAATTGCTTATTAGATTTACTAGGTACTATAGAATACTACCAAATTATGTGGATAACAAGACCACTGCTACAAACTGCCATCGACGCAATGACGTGGAGCAGCGTTAAGACCCCCCTCCGGCCACCCACATTTAGATTTTCCTAAATCGCTGAAGGCTAATGACGGGCTGTTTTCTTTGAAAAGGACACGGCCGATTTCCTTCCCCAAGAGTTTCTACAATGGCCTCGTCTTCGACGGGACGCTAAACCCAAATCTTCCTTTCCTTACGTACTGTGAGAGTAAACAATTCGCTTGAGCTAGGGAACAGTGACTGCAGTAAGTCTGGGACAACTCCGAAACCATCGGGGAAGTTTCTCAGACCCCCTTTCAGTCGTTCTCCGGACAAGGATGAAGCTATGAAAGCAACACACTCTAGCTGTCACTTCATGACTGGTCAAACTTCACATATCAGTGAGCTACTAATGAGTGCCCTAAGCATGCGGTGACAAACTGTGGGACGAAACTCAACGAATATAGACAATGCTTGGTGGAATAAACCTGCCAAGTGCTCAGTATTAAGCTTAAAGCAGAAGTTAGATTCTTTGCCCTAGTATTTATCCCGTCTAGTATTGGGTCCGCTTTTTTCGGAATATGGCTATTTTTGAAACTTCCTGGCAGATTAAAACTGTGTGCCGGACCGAGACTCGAACTCGGGACCTTTGCCTTCCGCGAGCAAGTGCTCTACCACTTGCCCGCGGAAGGCAAAGGTCCCGAGTTCGAGTCTCGGTCCGGCACACAGTTTTAATCTGCCAGGGAGTTTCATATCAGCGCATACTCCGCTGCAGAGTGAAAATCTCATTCTGGATGGCAATTTTTATTTTATTGTGTAACTTTATGACCGCGTGCCCTTCCTGACGTCACAGTAGCCGAGGTAATGTAAGAGAGGGAGAAAATGTGCGCCATTTGTCTGAGTCGTGTAATCTTTGCTCGTGGGTGATCGTATTTTAACTACTTGAGTGTCGTAGTCTGTTGGGCGGAAGTTTGGGATCAGCCCAGTATTTGCCAACACGGGAGTGGGAAAATGTCTGAAAACCACATCCAGGCTGGTCGGTATACAGCACGGATCCGATCCAGGTCTTTCCTACCTTCCTGTGTCGCAACGCCACTCGCTACGGTCGCAGGTTCGAATCCTGCCTCGGGCATGGGTGTGCGTGATGTCCTTGGGTTGGTTAGGTTTAAATAGTTCTAAGTTCTAGGGGACTGATGACCTCAGCTGTTAAGTCCCATAGTGCTCAGAGCCATTTGAACCTGTAACACCTTGTAAAATACATTATGGAAAGGTAAATAAAATGAAAACAAGAAAAGGGTTGCTTGCAGTTATGTTTCTAGTAAGGTGATCTATGAGAAAAAGTAGAGAAATGGCAATGCCAGACGTTTCGCAAATCAGAGTGAAATTGTTACGATAATACAGCCAGTATCTCCGACTCGGTGTGCCGGCCTTGCAGTGGAAACGAATGCACGGGAAACACGAGATAGCGTGCTCGGACTTAACAACTCCTGCATAAGCAGGCTCGCGCAGCGTGCGATGTGACTCATGCGCCCGTCGTGCCGACCAACCCCCCCCCCCCCCTTCCCCCTACTCTCACGGTTTCTTCAGCGTGCCATAAAAAAGTCTCTACGCCACAAACATAAAACACAGTTACGATAAAAGGCCTAATTAGCGTGAAAGGATGTGGCCAAGACGCTCTTGCGCAGCACAAACGAACCGCTCAGCAGCAGACTAATAGCTGAAGACGATCATTAAATGACTGCGAGGTCGCCCGCCAAGACGTCAAGTCTGTCGCAGTCATCCGTGATAAGTTTTAGTGTAAGATGATGTTGGTCAGTCTGCGGAAGTCGTCCTCCATGCCACAGACAATAATATGAGTTTCATACGAGGACTGAATTTGAACGTTCATCTACATTTATACTCCAAAAGACAACTTACGGTGTATGGCGGAGCACCAATGTCACTTTCCCCCTCTCCTGTTCAGTCGCGAATGGATCACAGAAAGAATGATTGCTCCCAAGCCTCTGTGAGAGTTCGAATCTAATTTTACCTTCATGGGCATTTAGCGAGAGGAAGCAATATATTGTTTGACCCTTCTAGGAACGTACGCATTCGGAATTTCAACAGTAAATGACACCGTTATGCAGAACGCCTCTCTTGCAGAGTGTGTCAATGGCGTTGCAGACTGGGCGTCTCAGTGAAGCCTTCGGGCTTGCTAAACGAAACGCGCTGCTCTTCTTTGGATCTTCTCTATTTCCTGTATGAATCGTATCTGGTACGAGAAATAATCAAGGACTGCTCGAACGAGGATTTTGTAAGCTATCTCTTTTGCTTGCGCGTGTATCTCCTGAAGATTCCTCCAATGAATCTCAGTCTGGCATCTGCCTTAGGTTTACGTGGTTGTTCCACTTTCAATTGTTCCGTATGCATACTCCTAGATATTTTATAGATATGACTGCCTCCAGTGATAGTTCTGCAATAGTGTAATCATACTAGGTCTGCAACTTTGCTTCCGCCGTTTTGCAATAGACGGCAGTAGTGGCAAGTGGGGTTCAGGTGGTTGGTCGTAGGTGTAATACAATAACGTTAAGGCCTGCCGGAGTGGCCGAGCGGTTCTAGGCGCTACAGTCTGGAACCGCGCAACCGCTACGGTCGCAGGTTCGAATCCTGCCTCGGGCATGGATGTGTGTGATGTCCTTAGGTTAGTTAGGTTTAAGTAGTTCTAAGTTCTAGGGGACTGATGACCTCAGATGTTAAGTCCCGTAGTGCTCAGAGCCATTTTAGCCAATAATCTTAGGCATCTATAAACATAGTGCCATAAAAATATTAGTAGATTTGTGATTGCCTCATAATATTATTCTCGATTAAGTACGTCAACTTACCTCCCCTTTTCTCGCCATTTACGGAAAGTTTTAATTTTCTTCTTTTACATGAAGAAATCTGCGGCCGTGGCTCTTAAAATGCTGGGTAAGACCAATATTGAGGGAACAATTAATGGAAGAACATGCAGAGAATGTTTTCAACCCCTCAAGAACGGTGATTTTTATGAAACTTCCTGGCAGATTAAAACTGTGTGCCCGACCGAGACTCGAACTCGGGACCTTTGCCTTTCGCGGGCAAGTGCTCTACCATCTGAGCTACACAAGAACGACTCACGCCCGGTACTCACAGTTTTACTTCTGCCAGTACCTCGTCTCCTACCTTCCAAACTTTACAGAAGCTCTCCTGGTGCAAGTCGCAAGTGTGGCGGCCATCTTTATACTGATACTGCGACGGTATGTGTGCGTCTGCACTATGCTGCCGCCTACAGGCCATTCTGCACGCTGTTTGTAGCACGCTTACCAACCTACAGGATAACGGCGCGAAATTTTGGTTTGTTATTACAAATTTAAGGCTTTCATTTGACTCACACTCGTGTTCCAAGACAAGCGAAATATCATCTGGCGCATCTCTCCCCCAAACACTAGTTGCCTTTCCTTGGCCTCTTGGTAAGACCTTTAACAATAAATATAAATCAAGTGATGGTATTAATAAGTTTTTTTCTTTTAAAAGAAGTACTACACAGACATTCCTTTGTAACAGAAATAAATTTCTGAATCTTGCTCGATTGTTCAATATTAGACGATGATACAGTCCATTACCATTTAAGATAATTCTTGAAACATTAAAAAGTTTTTAGTGAAAGCACGAAGAGCTATACTTACTGTATTGTTCTAGCTAAAAATATGCTATCCATTACACTGAATGGAAGAATGAAACTATAAAAGTTCTGTTATTTTTAATTTAATAAAGAAACTTCTTATTTAATTGTATGAATTACCTGTTATTTCTCTTTCCATGGGAAAAGTGGGACAAAAATACGAAGGTATCATCTAATTTCGTATTAACGTGCGTGCAACAATGCAGAGAACATTCACCAATAAGTAATTATATTTTAGAAAATTTGCCATGAGAGTTATTGAAAATTTAAAACATGGTCAAAATTTTTTATTTATGCAACTGAAACAACGAAACAGAAATGTTCTATTAATAAAGTCACGTAAAATTCCTGAAATGTCTTCGGTATTCGTAGTTACGTTTTTGTTTTGCCCCTTGGCTTGAAACATATCGACTTTTTTTACTACTTTTAACTTAGGAAAATCTTTCGAAATATAAATCTACTGAATTCAATAAATTGCTTTAAATGGCTAAAGCTGACAGTCAACACAATCGATCTTCAGAAAGTGTTAGCCTCGTGTGTGTCTTGAGCTTCGAAAAACTCCTTTCACCGTTAGCTACAGGGTACAGTTAAAGTCAGAATGATTCGCAAGCTTACAAAAGTCTTTGGAAATATGTCAACTAAATTGCTTATAATGGGTAATGAGCTTTGCGGAGAACTTAACAGCCAAAAGAACGGGAGCTAAGATAAAAACTTAATCGTTTGATCGAGGCTTGATCGAAAATTCATATTTCAAAATCACTTTTACTAACTAGGACAAATGTGATACTGGAGTCAGCGACGGCTTGTAACCACACATTCGCTAATATTTCGCAAAAGCTTTGTTTGCAGACCGATATTTATAGAGCGTTTTAGCATGAATTATCATAGGCTTTCAACCGTGTCAGTTTTCCCACTAATTGTGATGTACCCTGCCTGTAGCGGTCTACTGGCACACCGTCAACACGGGTTTAGAAAGCATCGCTCCTGTAAAACACAACTAGCTCTTTATTCATATGAAGCGTTGAATGCTACTGACAAGGGATTTCAGATCGATTCCGTATTTCTGGATTTCCGGGAGGCTTTTGACACTGTATCACACAAGCAAATCTGAGCAGCCGTCTTAGGTTGTTTGCAGATGACGCTGTCGTTTATCGACTAATAAAGTCACCAGAAGATCAAAACAAACTGCAGACGATTTAGGAAAGATATCTGAATGGTGTGAAAAGTGGCAGTTGACCTTAAATAACGAAAAGTGAGAGTCATCCACATGAGTGCTAAAAGGTTACACGATAGATCAGTCTAATCTAAAAGCCGTTGGCTCTGAGCAGTATGAGACTTAACTGCTGCGGTCATCAGTCCCCTATAACTTAGAACTACTTAAACCTAACTAACCTAAGGACATCACACACATCCATGCCCGAGGCAGGATTCGAACCTGCGACCGTAGCGGTCACGTGGTTCCAGACTGTAGCGCCTAGAACCGCACGGCCACTCCGGCCGGCAATATAAAAGCCGTAAATTCAACTAAATACCTAGGTATTACAATTACGAAGAACATAGAAAATGTTGTGGGGAAGGCTAACCAAAGACTGCGTTTTATTGGCAGGACACTTAGAAAATGTAACAGACCTACTAAGGATACTGCCTGCACTACGCTTGTCCGTCCTCTTTTAGAATACTGCTGCGCGGTGTGGGATCCTTACCAGATAGGACTGACGCAGTACATCGAAAAAGTTCGAAGAAAGGCAGCACGTTTTGTATTATCGCGAAATATGGGAGAGAGTATCACAGAAATGATACAGGATTTGGGCTGGACATCATTAAAAGAAAGGCGTTTTTCGTTGCGACGGGATCTTCTCGCGAAATTCCAATCACCAACCTTCTCCTCCGAATGCGAAAATATTTTGTTGATACCGACTTACATAGGGAGGGACGATCACCACGATAAAATAAGGGAAATCAGAGCTCGTACAGAAAGACATAGGTGTTCATTCTTTCCACGCGCTATACGATTTGGAATAATAGAGAATTGTGAACGTGGTTCGCTGAACCCTCTGCCAGGCACTTGAATGTGATTTGCAGAGCATCCATGTAGACGTAGATGTGTCGCTTGGGCCTTAAACCGGCCCTTCCTGTCAACCTAATGTAAAGCCGCGCGGGATTAGCCGAGCGGTCTCGGGCGCTGCAGTAATGGACTGTGCGGCTGGTCCCGGCGGAGGTTCGAGTCCTCCCTCGGGCATGGGTGTGTGTGTTTGTCCTTAGGAGAATTTAGGTTAAGTAGTGTGTAAGCCTAGGGACTGATGAGCTTAGCAGTTAAGTCCGATAATATATATATATATATATATATATATATATATATATATATTAATGTAATTCTCAGTGCATCACCTGACCTAAACTATACTCCATGACCACTGCTTTATTTTTGTTGATATTCATTTTACAATCTCTCTCTGAATATAATACTGATTCCGCTAAACTTATCTTCCACATCCTCGTCTCTGAGCGAGTACTAAAAATTATGGCAACCATTAATACTTTAAAAAATCGAAAACGGACTATTTCTGCTTTTAGTTGTAGCGCAGCCTTATGCAGGGCAATGTTAAGTGCCTTGGATTTTTTATGACTCTCACTCAACTTTCCACACCACTGTGAACGGCCCTGCGAACGATTCCTATATTAATTTGTTCGTTTTCTTTACTTACAGTGTCCGTCCCGATAGCTGAATGGTCAGCTTGACGGACTGTCGTTCTAGTGGGCCCGGGTTTGATTCCCACCTGGGTCGGGGATTTTCTCCGCTTAGGGACTGGGTGTTGTGTTGTCTTCATCATCATTTCATCCCCATCCGGCGCGCAGTTCGCCCATTGTGGCGTCGAATGTAGTAAGACCTGCACCAAGGCGGCCGAACCTGCCCCGCAAGGGGCCTCCCGGCAAATGTCGCCAAAAGCTCATTTACATTTTTTTACTTACAGTGGCTATTATCTTGCTCAGAGACGTAACGTCGGACATTCGCAAAAATGTCATTTACTGTATCCCGACAATATCGATAAATTGACGAATGGGAGAACTATCGTACACTCAGCTAAAAAATTCAGACACCGAAATTGGCAATAAGAATAATATGCAGAAGATTGCAAAAGAAAATTGAGGATGTGTTAGTTGACGATCAATCTGGCTCTATGAGAGGTTACGGGGGGCTTGGGAGGTGAGGGGGGGGGGGGGGGAGATAGAATTGAATCTCATCCAATCTCACGTGGGGGACAGGGGGTCTCGGCAAATATCACGTATTTTTTCCGCGAGAAACTGTAAAATTGCGAAAAGAACTGGTTAAATTAAGTAAAGCATGTTTCTTCACTAAAATATGACTAAATCCTGCACAACAACATTTATCGCGGTTATGTGAACGCCGCAAAGTAGGACAGCAGCCCTCGATTGTTTAGCCGCCACAGGCCAGTCGAATGCTCGACTCGTGTGCGGCATGCGAGCCGGATGGCAGCGGCGAGCGAACAAGTGCCGACCTGCTGTATAGACTGACGCCTGTACATGTTCCGCTACTCGACGGCTAAGCCAACACTGCCAATGATTCATAATGAGTTATTACGATTATCATATTGTATACGTAAAATGACACGTCTACAAGACGGACGAGTGCTGTCAGGAAGAAGTGATAAAGGTATGGAACGCAGCGAAGCAGGGTTTCCCGAAAAAGTAAGACTTGATGCAGCACGTTGTGAGACGGAGAGAATGGCCCAGACTACTCAGGCATTCCTTAATAAGGCAGGCTAAACACACATCTTTCTTTTTTATACAGAGGACAACTCGAGATCGTGATACGAAGGAGGAAATACTCAAGCACCTTTTGCATTGATTATCACTACCCACAGTTCTGTTGTGAAAACAGGTTTGCGCAACACACACTGCCCACAAAAAACGTCGTCTATCACGGTTCCAATCCAACCACAGAATTCTGTATGAAGTCCCCAATCTTTTCGCTACTTCTGGTTCCTGTGTAGCGGTTTAATTATTTTATTGTTCGATTTTCTCGCTGTGATTCTAGACTACATTCTGTCTTAAATATTCGTTTTAACTGGTCTTGGATAAAAATAAATCCAACGCAATCAAGCACAGATTAACATATTTACAATAAAAGTACCCAATTTGAAAATTGGTGGGGGTGAGTGGGTCGAGCCAAATCTCACGTCATCTCAGAAAAATCAAGAAGTCGAAAAAATGCCAAAACCGTTTCACGTAATTAACGGACGCGTCCTAGAGGCACCACAGAAGCGAATCTAACGTTCTGATAGAGCAAGGATGGAAGACTGTTTGGCTTCGAGTGAAACTGCAAGGTCATCGGTCCCTTCATCCGTTAAGTGGCAAAGCAGGAGTGGTAGTGAAAGGAAGGGGGCGAAAGGCAGATCCCGGAAAGCCTAAGTGTAATTAACACAACAAAAACGTCAGAAAAAAGACAGCACAGACGAGTCATTAGAAGATCAATCAAGACAAAAACCCAGGAAATGATAAAGAATAGCGAGAATAAAAAGGTGGAAAGTGTAAACGCCAGGCTGCACCAACGAGCAAGGGCCGCCAAGGAACCTTTTTTTTTGGGTGGGGGGTGGGGGGAGGGGGCGGAGAGGGGGCCCCACCTACCCCTCAGACGATTAATGAGGCCAAAATGCCCTACTTGACAGGGATGAACAGAAACCACCTTTGCGGACAAAACGTAACACCAGGTCAACCGCTTTGACATTGACTGCTAGCATCACTTAGCTTCTCTGGAAGAATAAGATGCCGCCTCAAAGCAGTCAAATCAGGGCAGTATAAGTAAGTGAGCCATCGCCAGGCGGGATCCGCATCGGCAGGGAGGGGGCATCATCACGTCGGAGAATGTGGTCACTGGTGAGTGTGTCCAATGAGGAGTTGACAGGTAGGTGGATTCTCTCCGAGAAGCATGCAGGGAAGACTGCCATATGGTCATGGTCTGCTTATTTGTCATCAGTTTCTTTGGGGAGATCCAGGCAGACCATTCTGAGCTCCAGCAATCGATGGCATGTAAATAACTGAAGGTCCGGTTCTGGGACCCCCATTCCCAGAATCGGTATCCTGGTGTCCGGCTTGCCCAAACGGTCAGCTCGTTCATTACTGCGACTGATGACCTCACTGTTTGGTCCATTCCCCCAGCATTTGAGGTGGATGCTGAAAATTATGTTGGCTGATAAGAATTGAAGATTCTTGACAGAATCTGCGAGAAAAGGAATATGTGGAAAACACAGACAAAAAGGACAGCATGATATGTGTTACAGCATCACGGAAAAACTACCGTAGTACTAAACGGAAACGCAGAGAGCAAAACCTTTGAGGCGGGAACAGAGAATGTGAAGTGAGGTCAACTCTGACATGAAAAGGTTGACACAGCAGAGGAAGCCGTCCGTGATGTGTTGATATCAAACTATACTACTGGCCATTAAAATTGCTACACTAAGAAGAAACGCATATGATAAACGGGTATTCATTGGACAAATATATTATACTATAACTGACATGTGACTGCATTTTCACGCAATTCGGGTGCATAGAATGGCTCTGAGCACTATGGGACTCAACTGCTGAGGTCATTAGTCCCCTGGAACTTAGAACTAGTTAAACCTAACTAACCTAAGGACATCACAAACATCCATGCTCAAGGCAGGATTCGAACCTGCGACCGTAGCGGTCTTGCTGTTCCAGACTGCAGCGCCATTAACCGCACGGCCACTTCGGCCGGCTCAGGTGCATAGATCCTGAGAAATCAGTACCCAGAACGACCACCTCTGGCCATACTAACGGCCTTGATACGCCTGGGCATTGAGTCAAACGGAGCTTGGATGGCGTGTACAGGTACAGCTGCCCATGCAGCGATACCACAGTTCATCAAGAGTAGTGCCTGGCGTATTGTAACGAGTTAGTTGCTCGGACATCAAACGTTTTCAATTCGTGAGAGATCTGGAGAACGTGCTGACCAGGGATCGAGACGTGGCTGCGCGATCCGTTACAGACATGCCGATAAGATGCCTGTCATCTCGACTGCTAGTGATACGAGGCCGTTGGGATCCAGCACGGCGTTCCGTCTTACCCTCCTGAACGCACCGATTCCATATTCTGCTAACAGTCATTGGACCGCGAACAACGCGAGCAGCAATGTCGCGATACGATAAACCGCAATCGCGATAGGCTACAATCAAAGTTGGAAACGTGATGGTACGCATTTCTCCTCCTTACACGAGGTATCACAACAACGTTTCACCAGGCAACGAAGGTCAACTGCTGTTTGTGCATGAGAAATCGGTTGGAAACTTTCCTCATGTCAGCACGTTGTAGGTGTCGCCACCGGCGCCAAGCTTGTGTGAATGCTCTGAAAAGCTAATCATTTGCATATCACAGCATCTTCTTGCTGTCGGTTAAATTTCGCGTCTGTAGCACGTCATCTTCGTGGTGTAGCAATGTTAATGGTATTAGTGTAGTCAGAAGACTGATGACAAAAAAAGACCGTGGAAACATTATGTAAATGGAATGTTGCGTTCTTTCTAATCGTGTACATCGACATCCTTCAGTGACCACAGAGGAGCTCCCAAAATGTAAGCTGCGCATTTCCCCCGGCAACAAGACAAGTTAAACGTGCGCCCCCCGTTATGGCGACCTCTGGAAAACTGCTCCTGAAATAGTGGCCGTGCCTGGGCCGCTATTCCGGCATAATAACAATACTCCCGCGGCCTGGAGCAGGCGACGCCGATCTCCAGCGAGGCGACGCCCTGCGAGGTCTTCATAAGTGCGGGCCGCGCGCTCCGGCAACCAGGCCCGCCCCTGCCGCCGTAATGACAGTCGGCCGGTCTGTTTATGCGCTGCCAGGACCCGTCCGCTAATGCAACTGCAGGGCGAGCGAGCGCGTACGTCACACGCGCCAGCGCAGCCGGGCCGGCCGCTCGCCGCCCGGAACACCTGCTCCGCCGCGGCAGCGCCCACCCACCACGCGCGGCCTCGCACTCAGCTGACTCATCGTGCTTTCGCTGACAATTTTAATCTTTATGGAAACTTACTGCCCACAAAAACCAGCTGAGAGTAAGATTTCACAAGGGCTCAGAAAATAAGTGTTATGCAACAATGGTGGTGGCTAGAGCTAACACCCAAAACTTCCACACGCCAGTCAGACTTGTATCGAAGTTATACACGGTGATTCAAAAAGAATACCACAACTTCAAAAATGTGTATTTAATGAAAGAAACATAATATAACCTTCTGTTATACGTCATTACAAAGAGTATTTAAAAAGGTTTTTTTTTTCACTCAAAAACAAGTTCAGAGACGTTCAATATCGGCCCCCCTCCAGACACACGAGCAATATCAACCCGATACTCCAACTCGTTCCACACTCTCTGTAGCATATCAGGCGTAAGAGTTTGGATAGCTGCTGTTATTTCTCGTTTCAAATCGCCAATGGTGGCTGGGAGAGGTGGCCAAAACACCATATCCTTAACATACCCCCATAAGAAAAAATCGCAGGGGGTAAGATCAGGGCTTCTTGGAGGCCAGTGATGAAGTGCTCTGTCACGGGCTGCCTGGCGGCCGATCCATCGCCTCGGGTAGTTGACGTTCAGGTAGTTACGGACAGATAAGTGCCAATGTAGTGGCGCTCCATCCTGCTGAAATATGAATTGTTGTGCTTCTTGTTCGAGCTGAGGGAACAGCCAATTCTCCAACATCTCCAGATACTGTAGTCCAGTTACAGTAGCACCTTCGAAGAAAAAGGGACCAAAAACTTTATTGGCTGAAATGGCACAGAAAACGTTCACCTTAGGCGAGTCACGTTCATACTGAGTTGTTTCCCGCGGATTCTCAGTGCCCCATATACAGACATTGTGACGGTTGACTTTCCCGTTAGTGTGGAAAGTTGCTTCATCACTAAACACAATCTTTGAAACGAAAGATTCATCTGTTTCCATTTGAGCAAGGATAAAATCACAGAAATCAATTCTTTTAATCTTATCAGCTGCAGACAGTGCTTGAACCAATTTCAGACGATAAGGTTTCATAACTAACCTTTTTCGTAGGACTCTCCATACAGTTGATTGTGGAATTTGCAGCGCTCTGCTAGCTCTGCGAGTCGATTTTCCTGGGCTGCGAACAAATGCTTGCTGGATGCGTGCTACATTTTCATCACTCGTTCTCGGCCGTCCAGAACTTTTCCCTTTGCACAAACACCAATTCTCTGTAAACTGTTTATACCAACGTTTAATACACCACCTATCAGGAGGTTTAACACCATACTTCGTTCGAAATGCACGCTGAACAACTGTCGTCGATTCACTTCTGCCGTACTCAATAACACAAAAAGCTTTCTGTTGAGCGGTCGCCATCTTAGCATCAACTGACGCTGACGCCTAGTCAACAGCGCCTCAAGCGAACAAATGTACAACTAAATGAAACTTTATAGCTCCCTTAATTCGCCGACAGATAGTGCTTAGCTCTGCCTTTTGTCGTTGCAGAGTTTTAAATTCCTAAAGTTGTGGTATTCTTTTTGAATCACCCTGTATATTGACAGAGTATCAACCAAAACTTCGATATAGTTTGTGCTGTATGCTGTCTTCGAGGAGAATGTCAGTGAATGGTTAAGTAGTAACACCGGAGCTGCGGAACAGATGAGAAGCTAACTGTGGGCATCTGTCGTTTAGGGCTAACGTGGGAAAGTCGGTAGAGCGTTGGTTTGTCGTAGCTACGGTCCTGGGTTCGAGCCCTGATTATGCCAGTTTTTGTATTGTAGTGTATGTGAAACTGTTATATGGGACTACACGTTACTGGTGTGTAAAAGGACTGTTTGGAGTTCATAACAATGCTCTACTGGCAGTCCGCTTTTGCTTGATTAATTTAAAAGCAGCAAACTTGAAGAGTAAATCTGTAGATTTACAGAATAAACATAAATAATCGAAACAGAAGAATGGAGAAACAATTGCACCACAAGCCGTAATATTATTGTGTTTCGGATGCCCTGTATATAAAATATTTGTCATAAAAGAGAAGAACAGCCATCGAGCTGTAGTTGGTAAAATGTGCGACTACACAAAGACGCGCGTGCAGCATTAACTGCTTCAAATAAACACTATGACCCGCGGGGCGCAGATATTTAAATAATTGCCGCGGCGCTCGATCCTAATATGATGCGAAACATATGAATGATTAAAATCTATCTTTTGTTACGTATAGTTACAGAGACTTGACTACCTTTTACTGTTTCGTTGCCGACATGTGAAGTAACATCGCTACAAGTTACGCTATATTTTGTGTACTGAAGAAAAAAAAAATCTTCGATCAAACGCTTCGAAAAATCGAAAATGAATTACTCACACGCACGCAAGAACATCTAATTTCAAGAAAATAGTGGACAGACATATTAGGAAATTGTTGTAGCATGCAATGCGTGAAAGAAATATTAAATGTAAGTTTTATGTTCCTTAGATACCTGTACATGTTCAGTGGTATGGATCCTTTTAGAGCAGATTGATGAGACATAATGGAATCTTTTTCTTTCTATTGTAACCTCACTGTTCTTTTGATGTATGCCAACTATGTTACAGGTCAGCTCTTTAAAGCGGTATCTCGGTTGTTTTCTGGAGGCTACTAATGTATTCAATCTCAGATTTAATAACCATTACCAAAACCCACTTTCGTGTATCCATTTCCTTTTTTTTTTGTAATGTTCTGTTAGGTCCCTTAGGTATTTGTATCGAAGAATCAGACTGCGTGAAGGCAATCCGCGTTAAATGTCAGACTCAAGACACCTTTGCGTAATCAGACATTATTCCCCCTGAACACAACGCAGTTCGAAACTCACTCTCTCTGACCTGCACCAAATTCGGCTAAGAAACTGCCGTGAGTGCAGAATCTAGTGTAAATTGCTTTATCATTATTATCTGTAATATTATCTTATCACATTACTATCAATACATCACATTATCGCTATTTGATCCTTTTTCTTCTTTAGCAATTTATACTAGAACGTGCCGAAGTATTAATAGTAGCAAGTCTTTTTTTCATTTTATCATTATTATATTACTGCTATTAATACTTCCAAATGTGTGATGCAACTGTTTCTCTATTCTTCTGTTCCGATTGCTTATTTTTATTCTGTCAAACTACAAATGTAGTCTACAGGCTTGCTACCTTTAAATAAGCCAAGCTTAAGCAGACTGCCAATAGAACTTTGGAATAAACGCAGAACAGTCCTTTTAGATGTCAGAGACAAGTTGTTCTGTACTTTACAGTACAAAAACTGACATGACCACAGCCCGGACGCTGGACACACAGAGCGATAAATAAACGCCTTCCCTACAGTCTTTCTACACGACAAACGCTCAAAGTTACGCCATTCCTGTGCTCACTAGGTCCGATGTTGCTGCTTGCTTACCGTTTACGCACCATCTTCTGGACGACGGCACAGAACACAAACTATATCCGAGTTTTGGTTGGTGCTCTGTCGATATACGACGTTTGGTACTGATATGACTGAGTGAAACCTGGAGGTTTGGGTGCAAGGGGGCCTACACACCTCCGATTCAATCCAAGACAAAACCTTTAGAGTTATCTGAACTGAGAGTAGGCTGCGTTCAGTTTTTCCCACGGTCCCGTTCTTAGTTTTCTAGTTCTGTGCGGTGTTAGTAATGATAAAGTAATTTTGCGTGACACAAAAGGGGGTTCATGGGTGACTCAAACGAACGTATTAATTATTTTATCGAAATGCGATACAGAAAAGTAACATACATTAGCTTTTGACGCCGTTCACGTGACATGTAATGCGTGGAACCCTGCTTCAGAACAAGTTTTTTCGTTATGGACGCAGCCACTCGTGAGCCGCTCCCAGCCCTTCTTTCAGCCTTTGAAACACATGAAGTCACTCGGGGTGGTGCCTGATGTGTGGGTGGGTGTTCGAGGCACTCAACTTTCGTATCCTATATTGACGCTGCAGTTGAACGGGCAGTATCGATGTAACGTTCTACTACATTTTGCGTAATAGCTTTTTCCCCTAAAGTTATCAACTGTAGCCCAATAATCTCTGAGAATATAAAGATGGATACCTGACGCCTTCGAATCTCATGCTGTGGCGCAAGTGTCACAAATGATGAGACATTAAGTCTGTTATGGGTGGAAAACCAGAGCAGCAAATTCAATCATTTTACGTTGTACGAGGTGCATTCAAGTTCTAAGGCCTTCGATTTTTTTTCTAATTAACTACTCACCCGGAATCGATGAAACTGGCGTTACTTCTCGACGTAATCGCCCTGCATACGTACACATTTTTCACAACGCTGACGCCATGATTCCATGGCAGCGGCGAAGGCTTCTTTAGGAGTCTGTTTTGACCACTGGAAAATCGCTGAGGCAATAGCAGCACGGCTGATGAATTTGCGGCCACGGAGAGTGTCTTTCATTGTTGGAAAAAGCCAAAAGTCACTAGGAGCCAGGTCAGGTGAGTAGGGAGCATGAGGAATCACTTCAAAGTTGTTATCACGAAGAAACTGTTGCGTAACGTTAGCTCGATGTGCGGGTGCGTTGTCTTGGTGAAACAGCACACACGCAGCCCTTCCCGGACGTTTTTGTTGCAGTGCAGAAAGGAATTTGTTCTTCAAAACATTTTAGTAGGATGCACCTGTTACCGTAGTGCCCTTTGGAACGCAATGGGTAAGGATTACGCCCTCGCTGTCCCAGAACATGGACACCATCATTTTTGCAGCACTGGCGGTTACCCGAAATTTTTTTGGTGGCGGTGAATCTGTGTGCTTCCATTGAGCTGGCTGGCGCTTTGTTTCTGGATTGAAAAATGGCATCCACGTTTCATCCATTGTCACAACCGACGAAAAGAAAGTCCCATTCATGCTGTCGTTGCGCGTCAACATTGCTTGGCAACAAGCCACACGGGCAGCCATGTGGTCGTCCGTCAGCATTCGTGGCACCCACCTGGATGACACTTTTCGCATTTTCAGGTCGTCATGCAGGATTGTGTGCACAGAACTCACAGAAATGCCAACTCTGGAGGCGATCTGTTCAACAGTCATTCGGCGATACCCCAAAACAATTCTCTCCACTTTCTCGATCATGTCGTCAGGCCGGCTTGTGCGAGCCCGAGGTTGTTTCGGTTTGTCGTCACACGATGTTCTGCCTTCATTAAACTGTCGCAGCCACGAACACACTTTCGACACATCCATAACTCCATCACCACATGTGTCCTTCAACTGTCGATAAATTTCAATTGGTTTCACACCACGCAAATTCAGAAAACGAATGATTGCACGCTGTTCAAGTAAGGAAAACGTCGCCATTTTAAGTATTTAAAACAGTTCTCATTCTCGCCGCTGGCCGTAAAATTCCATCTGCCGTATGGTGCTGCCATCTCTGGGACGTATTGACAATGAACGCGGCCTCATTTTAAAACAATGCGCATGTTTCTATCTCTTTCCAGTCCGGAGAAAAAAAATCGGAGGCCTTAGAACTTGAATGCACCTCGTAATATAAATTCTTATACCATTATATTTATTACTAATAAGACTGTAATGTTTAGACAAAGAAAGTAACTACTACGTTTCTGTACTATTCTGAACCAAGCAAGGATCTAAATTATTCATGTGAGAAAGTAGAGTGAAGGACGACGTATGAGAGCATGTCTTTGCTGGGGAAGCAAAGAGAGACGAGAACGGGTCCTTTGTCACAGAATGTGCCAGAGGGTGAAGTCCACTCATCCATGAGTCTGGGCGGGATTCGAGGTGATGGTTGCAGCCAGCAGCGGGTTTCGTCGCGTTGCATCGAAGAGAGACGTGGCCCCATGCTCCACTTGTAGCTACCATCGTACGCAACGCATTCTCCGCCGTTCTGGAGAAACCATACAGAATTGCGGGTTAATTCAGCTCGTAGTTCTTAGGTTGTAAAGTTTATATTGGCGTTAGTCTCGATAGTAAAAATGGCTGCCATTCGCTGTGCACCAAAACGGAAGGGAGCGCCACCATCTCGTAAAAACGACGACTGTAGCTTCAAAAACTTACTGGAAGGGCATTTTATCAATAGATCTTAATGCTGTAACACGATGGTTCAGAATTTCATTTACATAAGCTACCACGTTTTCCGAGAACAAATCATTCATATTTGACCCTGTGAGTTAATATTTAATTAAGCCATTGTAAATTACTGACTTTGCCCCCACTGCAAAGTTTCTTCCGGAAAATTTTGCGGGGACCGATATCAGAAAACACAGGGAACTTCATGGCACCATCTCTATGAACTTAGTGCTACGAAGACATCTCAAATAAATGAACTTTTCTAGTACACAGATTTGTGACCAGTATAATTTTGAACAATGTACTTGACTGCCTCAATTACCGTTTAACTCAGTGACTGTTGTTACTTCTCATTTTTTCTCATTAATATCTCTGTAGAAAAATTAGAAGAAATTTATTTTTCACCTTGTTCATAAACGTGACGGGATCGACTTCTTCCACGAAGTTAAGTGTCAAAAAATGGCTCTGAGCACTATGGGACTTAACTTCTGAGGTCATCAGTCCCCTAGAACTTGGGACTACTTAAACCTAACTAACCTAAGGACATCATCACACACACCCATGCCCGAGGCAGGATTCGAACCTGCGACCGTAGTTAAGTGTCACGTTGTTGGCCAAAGCATTGTGTTCAGAGCTTGGATTAATATGAAGCAGTGGTATATATGTAGCAAGTTTCACTTTGCGACGAATCAGTTTCATCTGCTACGGCCAGATGTGAAGAATAGTCGGGGAGGCTGTAAAGAGTTGCAAGTACGTAATTGTTGTTGCGGCCTGAGGGAGAGAGTGTCATTGACTGTATGTTTATGAGCCACGGTAGCAGCAAAACAGAGCGCCAGCTGTCTACGTGGATGCGCATTTTTTTCGTCAATAACTTTAGATTTTTGACGAGGCAAATGCTACATCACTGAATCTGGCTCAATATCGTGACCAGACAATACCGTTAAACAAAACCAAGTCTGGCAGCACAAGAACTGTTGCAATGCGGGTAAAATATCGCAAGTAAAGCTTACTAGCTTAATTAGAATTATATATTAATACCTTCAGCCACTGACGGGCGTTGATATATATATATATAAGCGGGGCCAGGTGAAAATGTGTGCCCCGACCGGGACTCGAACCCGGGATTTCCTGCTTACATGGCAAACGCTCTACCGATCTGAGCCACCGATGGCACAGATGATAGTGCGACTGTAGGAACTATCTCCTGCACGCCTCCCGCGAGACCCACATTCTCACCTTATATGTCCACACACTACATTCGTAGTGTCCCTACCCAACACATTCATTACTCATGAAAATCATTCATACGAAGTCCCGTAAGAGTTCGGGTAATACGAGGGCAGTTCAATAAGTAATGCAACACTTTTTTTTACTGAAAACAGAATTGACAGCAAGAAACAAGACAAAAGCTATAAATACTTATGCTATACCAATATTGACCTACTCATTCGGAGTAGTGAAATGGAGTAACACAGACCTAGAAGCACTCAATACACTTACACGATCACAATGCCACAAATATAGAATACATCACATACATTCAGCAACTGAAAGATTCACATTAAGCAGAAAGGAAAAAGGAAGGGCATTTATCGACATAAAAAACCTCCATTATGGACAGGTAGACAATTTAAGAAAATTCTTTATAGAACGAGCAGAAACTAGCAAAATACACAAAGCAATCACTCATATAAATACATCGGCTACACCACTGCAATTTCAGAACCACTTCTACAACCCTTTAGATCACATAACATCAACAGATACGAAGAAAGTAAATTGGAAAAAGAAAACACTACATGGCAAGCACCCTTATCATCTAACACAGCCACACATCGATCAAGACGCACCCAACACATGGCTAAGAAAAGGCAATATATACAGTGAGACAGAAGGATTCATGATTGCAATACAGGATCAAACAATAAACACCAGATATTACAGCAAGCATATTATTAAAGATCCCAATACCACAAAAGATAAATGCAGACTTTGCAAACAACAAATAGAAACAGTAGATCACATCAGAAGTGGATGTACAATACTAGCAAATACAGAATACCCCAGAAGACATGACAAAGTAGCAAAAATAATACATCAACAGCTTGCCTTACAACATAAACTTATAAAACAACATGTTCCCACATACAAGTATGCACCACAAAGTGTACTGGAGAATGACGAATACAAATTATACTGGAACAGAACCATTATAACAGATAAAACAACACCACATAACAAACCTGACATCATACTCACCAATAAAAAGAAGAAATTAACACAACTAATCGAAATATCCATACCCAATACAACAAATATACAAAAGAAAACAGGAGAAAAAATTGAAAAATACATCCAACTGGCTGAGGAAGTCAAAGACATGTGGCATCAGGATAAAGTTGACATTATACAAATTATACTATGAACTATAGGAGTCATATCCACCAGTACATCAATGCAATACAGCTACATCCAAACTTATATATACAACTACAGAATTCCGTAATTATTGATACGTGTTCAATTACCTGAAAGTTCCTAAATGCAATGTAACATATACCGTACAGTTAAAAGGAAGTCACGCTTCATCAAGGTCCGCGTCACTTTCCATTTTTGACCAGACATAACGTCTGAGAAAAGATGGAAATAATAATTCTACTACGCGTATGCTACTGTTACTTAAATTCCAGTATTTTTTGATACGTAGCAATGGCAATTCAATGGCAAAGTTAATGCAGAATTTTATCAGTCGTAACACAAGCTGATGTACTGGTTAACACGTAAGCTTTGATACCCAGTTTGACGGCCATAATCTTACAGCTGTCGGTGACAAACTATTCGAGCGTCTTCCGCAGTACGGTGTGGGACGAAGAGCGCTGCCGAGATACGCGGAGCTGTTAATGATGTGCAGACTGCTTCTTCGTGCGGACAGCCCCCCATATATTTTTGGAAGCCGTGGCATCTGTCCAGAGACCCAAGATCTCGTCTCGCAGGAGACAAGCCAGTGGTGCAAGGAACATTGAGGCTGTAGAATTTTCACTGAAGTGCCTTTTCAACAGGGAAATGCTATGCGTGTACAACTGATCTGCCCAACATTGCTAAATGGATCTGAGGTCTGCCCTTGGACATCTTTAGTAGATGCCATTGCTTTGAAACGTACTACCCGATGCTGCCCAACGTACGAATATACGAAAACGTGGATGAGCCGCCCTTTTCATTTCAGTCTATACGTGAGTTGTGGTCGTGCACGTAATTTGCCTAAGGGGGAATTTGTAAAATCAGTTTAGTTTTCCAGCACGATTCTGGTGCCACTATTTGTTTATGTTGTTGTTGTCGTTCTGGTCTTTGGTAGGAAGACTAGTCTGATGTGTTAACTCCAAATTTGTTTTCCTGCGCATGCTTCTTCACCCAACTACTGCAAATTACATTTATCCCTTCTACAATTTTTACCACCCAGAGTTCTTTGCATGACTGTGCATTGATACCTCAGGATGTTGCTGTCAAGTGATCCTTTATTTAGCCGAGCCGTCACAAATTTCTTTCCTCTTCTCCACTTCGATTTAGCACTTCTTCATTAGTCATATGACCTATTTAACTTTTAAAAATCTCATTTGGCACCACATTTGAAAAGCTTATATTCTTCTTGCCTCTGCTGTAGGCCGTCCACAATCTAGACGTCCGCAAATGGGGACAAACAGGTGCACTTGCCCCCCCCCCCCCCCTTCTCTGGAGTCTGAAGTACAGGGGTTTTATTCGTTACAGAATTCTCATACCCTTCTACAAGTCAGTGGATAACCAGCTATTCTCTGGGATAGGAGTTTATATCACCCATAAAATTTAGTTCTTGTGGGTGGCATGACACGCCTCGAAGCTGTCCAACTCATTTATGTACAAAAATGACCATTTTAATCCACCCCAACGGATAAGTTTCTCCGGAAGCCAGTCCCGACAAATAACCTCAAAAGATGGTTTCCCTTTTTCAGAAACGCTTTTCTTCCTCTTGCAGGGCTGCATTTTATGTCCTCTTTTCTTCGATCATAGTTATTTAGCTGCGGAGATAGCAAAACTGTCGACTATTTTTTTCTTACATCTGCTGTATTTAGACGTAAAACAGTCCTCCAAGCCCCAGTTAAAATCTCCGGGCTGGGACTACTTTGGAGGCTGTTATCCTGGGGAAAAACAAACCTGAGGGGGAAAAAAAAGCCGTTTGCCGATGATCATATAACCTCAACCAAATAAATGTCGAAATTTTGACATGGCTTTTAATTCCCCCCCCCCCCCCCCCCCCCCCTCAGCCTGTAGAATTTATCATACTTCCAGTGGGAATTTTACTTTGGCAATTCAGAGACTCCGGTAGTCCTAGGTTCTTAATGCATAACCTTTCTACGACGTAAGTTTTTGTAAGACGTGAAGTCCCTCGTAACCTCATTTTTACAGCTGAGTACTAGACCGCGCGACGTGACGCAGCCATGACCTTCCTCCTACTGCGAATGCACCATATGACATCCCGTAACGGGGCGTGACACTGAGGACCAGCGAAACTAGACGTAACTGCCTTTACCCCGGCCGTATGGAAAGCAACACACTCATCGGATATCGTAAACGCCTCCGAGGAGTCCATACCATGGTAGGCAACATAGTTGTTGGCTAACTCGCCCCAGTGCGTACACTGCTGGACATTAAAATTGCAGGCCAATGAAGGCGGCATGCAGCAAGCGTCAAACTGTCATTAACCGCATGCCTAGCTTGGACATGCAAATGATCAGCATTTCAGCGGAATTGCTCAGTTATATCTATATTCTGTTTTCGAGGAAAGATTACGTAGCACGTTATTCAGGTTGGTTGGTTGGTTTGGGGGAAGAGACCAAACAGCGAGGTCATCGGTCTCATCGGGTTAGGGAAGGACGGAGAAGGAAGTCGGCCGTGCCCTTCCAAAGGAACCATCCCGGCATTTGCCTGGAGTGATTTAGGGAAATCACGGAAAACCTAAATCAGGATGGCCGGACGCGGGATTGAACCGTCGTCCTCCCGAATGCGAGTCCAACGTTATTCAGAAATCGCACCTGAATATTTGTATGTTTCTGAGGAGATCGTATTATGCCTTTATGCCTTGGGTAGGAAGGTGAAATAACTACAGACTTGTGTCGCAATTCGACAGACGGAGGGGCGGGGGGAAGGCACAGAATCTTAGCTAGTCAGTGGTTTATAGTTCCGTGTTATTGCTACTGGTGTTGGTCATAACACTATGCTGGATCTCGACAGCGCCACGCAACCAGCGCCTGACAGGATAGCATAACATTTGCTCAACCTTTGCAGGACCGTAAACCCCCGTCACGTACCACGACTGAGGGAGTGTGCTTATTTACGGCAAGACATTTATCCATGTTGGCAGCGAAGTGAAAAGCCCCACAGACCGTCAGCACGGCGATTTCTGTTTGCAGCTTTCGTTGACTCGGCAGCAGAGAGTGGCGCGCGGTCAATGTTGCTTCCAACAACAATGGAGAAACAACTAGCGAGACGATGGACTTGTCCGTTTGTGGAGTTTCCGAAGGGACCGTACGTTGCCAGATTGCACTCATTAGACCTCAACAACAACATCCTCACCCCGGCCAAGCACCTAGCATAACAATACGAGGTGCCACTGGATACACTAAACAGTCATCTCTGGTTCGCGCAGCCAGTAGCTATCGTCAGTGTATGAGCGCCGTTGCATTTTAGAAGGTATCGCGACGACAGATGTGTCTGCCGGGCCGACCGACCTCGACAGAGAGAGTGTTCAACTGTTGCTTTGTGCAGCACGGTTTCCTTCGCTCTCGCTCACTGCAAACATCGGGTCATTGGTTGTGCGAGATTGGCATATCACCAGTCGCCAGCCGCCAGCCACTACTACTGACGAACTCTTGTATGGAACTCAAGTTCCAACGAATGACGTGCCTGAATCTGTCATCCTAGGAAGGGCGCCCACAACGGTGGCAAAGGAGTGGGGTGTATGCGACCCCCCTAGCTCTATGGGAAAGAAAAAAAATAGTCTGATCAGGTGTCGTTTAAAAGTCTGTATTGCGCAGGTGTTTAAGCGGGTCAGAAGTGGAACCTTTTATGGCTATTTACAGGCCGCTATTTATCTTCCAAAATATTAAGAATACCTAATACCCACCAGTCCAGCACCCCCCTCTCCCCTATAAAGCATTGCACGGGAGCCCTTGCAACCAAGCTCAATCCATTATCAGCCGGATTAGAGCCAATGCTGGTGCCAGATGTGGAAGATCTGTGTACTAAATTGCAGAGCTTGTACACCCCCAGACCATCAATAAACCTAGTATTCTTCCTTCTACAATACACACTGATCAGCCAGAACATTATGATCACCCAACCACTATCGAGATAGGCCCGTCTAGGCGATAGCATCGTCACCTGGCGAGTAATGACTGCTAATCAGACACACGCACGGTTCATGTCCGTATGTAGAACGGGTGAGGCGAGCGAGCTATCTTGAGTTTGACCGAGGGCCCATTGTAATGGCCCAGAAACTCGGGACGAGCATTTCGGAAACTGCACGACTTGTCGGGTGTTCGAGAACTGCTGTGGTGAAACCCGGCCCATTGCCATGTGGTTGGCCGGCCACCCCTTATCACAGATATCGGACGTCGTAGCCTGACTGGTGGAACAGTGCAGGCGGCGAGCCATGGCGGAACTAACATCAGACTTTAATGCTGGGCAGAGTACAAGTGTATCTGAACACACAGTGCACTGAACACTCCTAATGGTGTCCATGTTAACACTACGACATCGGCAACTATGACTGAGATGGGCGCGTGATCGTCGGCACTGAACGTTGGCGCAGTGGCTGATCGTTGCATGGTCAGACTAATCTCAATACGTTTTTCATCACGCCGATCGGAGAGCACGAATCCGTCGTATTCCACGAGAACGCTCCTTCACATCTACGAGGGCAGTTCAACAAGTAATGCAACACATTTTTTTTCTCGGCCAATTTTGGTTGAAAAAGCCGGAAATTTCTTGCGGAATATTTTCAAACATTCCCGCTTCGTCTCGTATAGTTTCATTGACTTCCGACAGGTGGCAGCGCTGTACGGAGCTGTTAAAATGGCGTCTGTAACGGATGTGCGTTGCAAACAACGGGCAGTGATCGAGTTTCTTTTGGCGGAAAACCAGGGCATCTCAGATATTCATAGGCGCTTGCAGAATGTCTACGGTGATCTGGCAGTGGACAAAAGCACGGTGAGTCGTTGGGCAAAGCGTGTGTCATCATCGCCGCAAGGTCAAGCAAGACTGTCTGATCTCCCGCGTGCGGGCCGGCCGTGCACAGCTGTGACTCCTGCAATGGCGGAGCGTGCGAACACACTCGTTCGAGATGATCGACGGATCACCATCAAACAACTCAGTGCTCAACTTGACATCTCTGTTGGTAGTGCTGTCACAATTGTTCACCAGTTGGGATATTCAAAGGTTTGTTCCCACTGGGTCCCTCGTTGTCTAACCGAACACCATAAAGAGCAAAGGAGAACCATCTGTGCGGAATTGCTTGCTCGTCATGTGGCTGAGGGTGACAATTTCTTGTCAAAGATTGTTACAGGCGATGAAACATGGGTTCATCACTTCGAACCTGAAACAAAACGGCAATCAATGGAGTGGCGCCACACCCACTCCCCTACCAAGAAAAAGTTTAAAGCCATACCCTCAGCTGGTAAAGTCATGGTTACAGTCTTCTGGGACGCTGAAGGGGTTATTCTGTTCGATGTCCTTCCCCATGGTCAAACGATCAACTCTGAAGTGTATTGTGCTACTCTTCAGAAATTGAAGAAACGACTTCAGCGTGTTCGTAGGCACAAAAATCTGAACGAACTTCTCCTTCTTCATGACAACGCAAGACCTCACACAAGTCTTCGCACCCGAGAGGAGCTCACAAAACTTCAGTGGACTGTTCTTCCTCATGCACCCTACAGCCCCGATCTCGCACCGTCGGATTTCCACATGTTTGGCCCAATGAAGGACGCAATCCGTGGGATGCACTACGCGGATGATGAAGAAGTTATTGATGCAGTACGACGTTGGCTCCGACATCGACCAGTGGAATGGTACCGTGCAGGCATACAGGCCCTCATTTCAAGGTGGCGTAAGGCCGTAGCATCGAATGGAGATTACATTGAAAAATAGTGTTGTGTAGCTAAAAGATTGGGGAATAACCTGGTGTATTTCAATGCTGAATAAAACAACCCCTGTTTCAGAAAAAAATGTGTTGCACTACTTATTGAACTGCCCTCGTATACAGCCGGACGGAGACAAGCTGGCGGCGGCTCCATTATGCTCTGAGGAACATTGACGTGGGCGTCCGTGGGTCCGGTGAAGCTCAACCGAGGCACCGTGACGGCCAAGGAGCACCGTACACTGGTTGCAGACCACGTAGACCCCTTTCGTGACGATCATGTTCCCCGACGGCAGCGGGATTTTTCTACAAGATCATTCTCCATGTCACAAGACTGGGACTGTGGTGGATTGGTTCGAGGAGCACAGTGACGAGGTTTCAAAATGGTTCAAATGGCTCTGAGCACTATGGGACTTAACATCTGAGTACATCAGTCCCCTAGAACTTAGAACTACTTAAACCTATCTAACCTAAGGACACCACACACATCCACGCCCGAGACAGGATTCGAACCTGTGGCCGTAGCAGCCGCGTGGTTCAGGACTGAAGCGCCGAGAACCGCTGGACCACAGCGGCCGGCGTGACGAAGTTTAATTCATGTGCTGGCCCCCCCATATCGCCAGATCTGAACCCAATCGAACACTTCTCCGATGTGACTGAACTTGACTTCAGAGCTCACTGCCCCGACTCCGGGGAATTTACAGGAATTGGTTGGCTACACTCCACACAAATACTTTCAGAAATGACTTCCTGACACCTAAATCTATACTCGATGTTAACAAATTTCTCTTCTTCAGAAACGCTTTTCTTGCCATTGCCAGTCTACATTTTATATCTTCTCTACTTCGACCATCATCAGTTATTTTGCTCCCCAAATAGCAAAAGTCCTTTACTACTTTAAGTGTCTCCTTTCCTAATCTAATTCCCTCAGCATCACCCGACTTAATTCGACTACAATCCATTATCCTCGTTTTGATTTTGTTGATGTTCATCTTTTATCCTCCTTTCAAGACACTGTCCATTCCATTCAACTGCTCTTCCAAGTCCTTTGCTGTCTCTAACAGAATTACAATGTCATCGGCGAACCTCAAAGTTCTTATTTGTTCTCCCTGGATTTTAATACCTACTCCAAACATTTCTTTTGTTTTCTTTACTGCTTGCTGAATATACAGATTGAATAACATCGGGGAGAGGCTACAACCCTGTCTCACTCACTTCCCAACCACTGCTTCCCTTTCATGCCCCTTGACTCTTATGACTGCCACCTGGTTTCTGTACAAATTGTAAATAGCCTTTCGCTCCCTGTATTTTACCCCTGCCATCTTTAGAATTTGAAAGAGAGTATTCCAGTCAACCTTGTCAAAAGCTTGCTCTAAGTTTACAAATGCTAGAAACCTATGTTTGCCTTTCCTTAATCTAGCTTCTGAGATAAGTCGTATGGTCAGTATTGCCTCACGTGTGCCAACATTTCTGCGGAATCCAAACTGATCTTCCCCGACGTCGGCTTCTACCAGTTTTTCCATTCGTCTGTAACGAATTCGCGTTAGTATTTTGCAGCTGTGACTTATTAAACTGATAGTTCGGTAATTTTCACATCTGTCAACAATCACTTTACGAAAACCTTTATCACAGTATCGTTAAATTTTCCAGAATATTTGGGGTAACAGCTAACGTCACTCAACCTGTACAGATTTCTGTTCAGGAGCAAGTCGTTTCGACGCCCCGAAGAGGGCGGTCTATGTTCGAAACGTCAGGTTTTATTCTGCCACTGGACAGTATAATTAGCGTAAATTCGTAAGGGTCTTATTCGAGTACTCGTTTTTGTACTGCCACGGTCCATCGGGCACCCGCTCTCTCTCTCTCTCTCTCTCTCTCTCTCTCTCTCTCTCTCTCTCTCTCTGTAACTGTACTACGCAGAGTAGTTTGAAAACAAAAGGCTGGAGCCGAGTGGCGTCGCGGCGCTCGTTTGGACGGTAAGGATCCGGGAAGCGCGGCCGCTCGCCGCGGTGCACAGTGGCTGCGGAACAAAAGCGCCCCGAGAGCTAGTTAACCGCCGCCGAGTGCATCAAAGGCCCGGCCCTCAGCCGGCTTTGAATTACGAGGCACGCCGCCCGCTACACGCCACTCCCCCGCAGCCGGCGGCCGGCCCACTGTTTTACGTCTGCGTTCAGGTTGCCGCCGCTGCTCCTCGTCGTCACAATTGCCTCCCATGTACTCCTGGAACAAGTGCCCCACCCCGCGGAAAAATGTGTCTCGAGCGAACGTCGAGGTACCGCCGTAGTTGTTCCAACACGAAGCTGTCATGTCTATCCGGGCCTCTTCGTCCCTGCATAATTACTGCACGTTACTTGCATTTTTATCTGCTTGCTCCAGCCAAAGAGTTTGTCTCCTCTACAATTCTAACCCTCTACACTCCCTTCTATTCCTTGATGTGTTCTATCAACCGATGCCTTCTTTTAGTCAAGTTGTGCCAAAATTCTTTTCTCCCCACTTCGATTCAGTAGGTCTTCACTAATTACCTCATGAAGCTACCTCATCTTCAACATGTACGAGGGTAATCCCAAAAAGTAAGGTCTCCTAATTTATAAAATTGTAAACAGCCGACCAGTTGCAATGGATAAAGAAATTCTTTACCTAGGTTTCGACAGATATAAATTTGTCGTCTTCAGAAGGTAGCCTAAGGACAATGAACATCATAGCTTACATTAGAAAGGTATGAAACTAAAGCAAAGAATGAATTTTAACACAAATTAGAGAATTCTTGCATTACAGAAATATGATGACGACGACTGGTAGTTACAATTTTACATTAGGCAGGCGGCGCTCGTGCCGAGTAACATGTGCCAATTGGCGTACAAAGACAACGTGTAAATTATCAGTATTAATACCTGCCCCGGTTTCAGAGTAACTACGCTCGCCGATTACACTCAGTCGGTTGTGAGCTCTGCAAGATCCATGAATTATTTTATATTTACGTGACAAACCCTAATTCTAGGGCTATATTTCATTTTTGACAAATGGATCTATGTCGACAATTGTAAAAACGGCGATGGTACATTAGTCGTTACTAATGTAAAATTGTAAGTACCAGTCGTCGTTATCATACTTCTGTAATGCAAGAATTCTCTACTTTGTGTTAAAATTCATTCTTGGCTTATAAGTTTCAATCTTTTCTAATGTAAGCTATGATGTTCATTGTCCTTAGGCTACCTTCTGAAGAAGACAAATTTATATCTGTCGAAACCTAGGTAAAGAATTTCTTTATCCATTGCAACTGGTCGGCTGTTTATAATTTTATTACGTGGAACCGTTTCTGTTGTGCAGCTATGTTTAAAATATTGAAAAAATATCGAAGTCTCCTACTTTCTTATAAGTACAGATACCTGTTTATTTCTACAATGATTTACATCAGTTTACAGCTTAAACATTTGGCTATTTTTCGACATAATCACCATTTCTGCCGATGCATTTCTGTAGACGCTGTGGCAGTTTTTGTATGCCCATGTCATACCAGCTCGCCACCATGCCGTTCATAAAGTTATGAACCTCTTCTTTCACCTCGTCGTCGGAGCTGAATCGCTTTCAGGTCAAATGTTCTTTTAACCTAGGGAACAGGTGACAGTCACTGGGCGCCAAGTCAGGACTATAGGGTGGGTGGGTGATTATGTTCCCCTGGAACTGTTGCAGGAGAGCAACGGTTTGCCGAGCGATGTGTGGGCGAGCGTTGTCATGGAGATTGTGTACGCCCTTGCTCAACATTCCTTTTCTCCGGTTCTGAATTGACCGTTTGAGTTTTTTCAGAGTCTCACAGTACCTGTCAGCGTTAATTGTGGTCCCAGTGGGCATAAACTCGACCAACAATACCCCTTTCCGATCCCAAAAAACGGTTGTCATGACTTTACCGGCAGACTGTGTTTGTTTGAATTTGCATGGCTTTGGCGAAGAAGGACGCCGCCACTGGCGTGATTGTTGCTTGGTCTCGGTGTAAAGTGGTAGGCCCAGGTTTCGTCAGCCGTGGCATTTGAATCCAGAAAGTTGTCCGGTTCGGCTGCAAGACGGTGAAGAAATGCGCGGGAAGCATCAACTCGTTGCCGCATGTGGTCCTCAGTCAGTATGCGTGGTACCCATCTTGCACACACCTTTCGGTAGTTCAATGTTTCAGTTAAAATTCTGTGAGCGGTGCTTCGGGAAACCTCAGGAACCAACGAGCAGAGATCATCCAGGGTGAACCGCCGATCTTCACGCATGCTTTGCTCAACCTTCAACACTGTCTCCTCAGAAACTGACCGTCTCCCGCTCCTTTGTTCGTCGTGAATTTCGGTCCGACCAAATGCAAACTCTCTACACCACCCACGAACAATTTTTAACACCCATGCACGACTGACCATACACTTCCGTCAATTGGCGATGGATTTCAATCGGTGCAGGGCCCTCTGCGGTAACATCCAACGGGAGCTCCATTCTCAACGGCTGCCAAGCCAAGACAGCGCCTCAGCGCATGTTTACACACAGCGCGTGAAGCACTCTTCATAACAGTGTGAACAACTGCCACACAAACAGACTTCTGTACTTGTTGTTGTTGTCGTCTTCAGTCCTGAGACTGGTTTGATGCAGCTCTCCATGCTACTCTATCCTGTGTAAGCTTCTTCATCTCCCAGTACCTACTGCAACCTACATCCTTCTGAATCTGCTTAGTGTATTCATCTCTTGGTCTCCCTCTACGATTTTTACCCTCCACGTTGCCCTCCAATACTAAACTGGTGATCCCTCGATGTCTCAGAACATGTCCTACCAACCGATCCCTTCTTCTAGTCAAGTTGTGCCACAAACTTCTCTTCTCCCCAATCCTACTCAATACCTCCTCATTAGTTACGTGATCTACCCACCTTATCTTCAGCATTCTTCTGTAGCACCACATTTCGAAAGCTTCTATTCTCTTCTTGTCCAAACTATTTATCGTCCATGTTTCACTTCCATACATGGCTACACTCCATACAAATACTTTCAGAAACGACTTCCTGACACTTAAATCTATACTCGATGTTAACAGATTCCTCTTCTTCAGAAACGATTTCCTTGCCATTGCCAGTCTACATTTTATATCCTCTCTACTTCGACCATCATCAGTTATTTTACTCCCTAAATAGCAAAACTCCTTTACTACTGTAAGTGTCTCATTTCCTAATCTAATTCCCTCTGCATCGCCTGACGTAATTGGACTACATTCCATTATCCTTGTTTTGCTTTTGTTGATGTTCATCTTATACCCTCCTTTCATGACACTGTCCATTCCGTTCAACTGCTCTTCCAAGTCCTTTGCTGTCTCTGACAGAATTACAATGTCATCGGCGAACCTCAAAGTTTTTACTTCTTCTCCATGAATTTTAATACCTACTCCAAATTTTTCTTTTGTTTCCTTTACTGCTTGCTCAATATACAGATTGAATAACATCTGGGAGAGGCTACAACCCTGTCTCACTACTTTCCCAACCACTGCTTCCCTTTCATGCCCCGCAACTCTTCGAACTGCCATCTGGTTTCTGTACAAATTGTAAATAGCCTTTCGCTCCCTGTATTTTACCCTTGCCACCTTCAGAATTTGAAAGAGAGTATTCCAGTCAACATTGTCAAAAGCTTTCTCTAAGTCTACAAATGCTAGAAACGTAGGTTTGCCTTTTCTTAATCTTTCTTCTATGATAAGTCGTAAGGTTAGTATTGCCTCACGTGTTCCAGTGTTTCTACGGAATCCAAACTGATCTTCCCCGAGGTCCGCTTCTACCAGTTTTTCCATTCGTCTGTAAAGAATTCGCGTTAGTATTTTGCAGCTGTGACTTATTAAACTGATAGTTCGGTAATTTTCACATCTGTCAACACCTGCTTTCTTTGGGATTGGAATTATTATATTCTTCTTGAAGTCTGTGGGTATTTCGCCTGTCTCATACATCTTGCTCCCCAGATGGTAGAGTTTTGTCATGACTGGCTCTTCCAAGGCCATCAGTAGTTCTAATGGAATGTTGTCTACTCCCGGGGCCTTGTTTCGACTCAGGTCTTTCAGTGCTCTGTCAAACTCTTCACGTAGTATCATATCTCCCATTTCGTCTTCATCTACATCCTCTTCCATTTCCATAATATTGTCTTCAAGTACATCGCCCTTGTATAAACCCTCTATATACTCCTTCCACCTTTCTGCCTTCCCTTCTTTGCTTAGAACTGGGTTGCCATCTGAACTCTTGATATTCATACAAGTGGTTCTCTTCTCTCCAAAGGTCTCTAATTTTCCTGTAGCCAGTAGGCAGTAGTAGTAAGTAGGGAATATTCTTCTGTACTTATAAAAAACAGGAGACCTTATTTTTGGAATTACTCTCGTAGCAACACATTTCGGTATACAGATCTGATCTTCAGCATTCATCTGTAGCACCACATTTCAAAGCCTTCTATTCTCTTCTTGTTGAACTTTTAACGGTCCACGTTTCACTTCCTTACAAGACAAACAGCTTCGTAAAGGACGTCCTATCACTTAAATTTGCATGCAAACTTCTCTCTCATTTCCAGAAATACTTTTCTTATTACCATCTGCACTTTATATCGTGTCTACTTCGGCCATTGTCAGTTATTTTGCTACCCAGAAAACTAAACTGATCTACTCTTCTTACTGTCTCGTTTTATAGCGCAATACCCTAAAGTATCGCTTGATTTAATTCTACTGCATTCCAGTACCCTCGTTTACTGATGTTGATAGTCATCTTATAAGTGCTTTTCAAGACACTATCCACTACGTTTAACTTCTGTACCTAGTCCTTTGCCATGCCTGACAGAATTACAACAACATGGAGTAATACAGAGTATTTTTTTTTAAATAAATTGTCCATTTTACAGTTTCTGTTAATTATTTCATGATGACTAGTTTCCATCATTACTTCATCATTTTGGGATCTACGTAGTTGCGTGAGGAACCGGTGATGCCAACGCGAAACTACACGTACAATGTCACAAATAAGTTTTCCCAACTACGCTCCTCTCTCACGATACTGTTTTTGAACACAAGGATGCAACACAGTTGGGAAATTCCGTGTGTGTAATTTAATTTGTAGTCGCTACTGTCAAGCCGGAAATTGGGGAATGGAGCATGGTCCCACACTGTCGTCGAAGGATGGCCCACAAGACAGAATAGGGAGTGGAACTGTTAAAACAACTAGTAAATGAAATCCAGCTAGCTTTTTTGCTATCTCGAAGAATGCGACGACGCTACACACACAACTGTTTATAACGAATGCAGTTCTCTGTCGTAGGATGACGTTGAAAAACGCGCACAGCACGTCTCTGCGCGCGAATTGCGTCGCCGCCACTAAGAGACAGAGACACGGCGCGGTAAGGGTGAAGTGCGAGTAACGCAGCGTTCTGCAGCGGTAAAGGTAACGTTTCTGGGTATTCTATCTGGTCGTCACAACTGGGGAGTGTTGTTCGTTAAAGGTCGCCAGGGAGGAGTAAAGCCTCCAGTCGACCTCTGAAAGCTGCCAGTCTGGTGTACACATAGGTGGGGTAGGAGTTACCAAACGGATAGCACACGGGAAATGGTCGCTCGAGTACGTGTCAGGGAGAACGGACCACTGGAGACGAAGGCCCACGCAGAACGAGAGGTCCAAACGAGAATAAGTGTGTGTGGAGTCTGAAAGGAACATGGATGCTCCAATGTTAGGGCAGATGAGATTGAGTTGATTGAGGAGTTCAGCCAAGAAGGCAGCTCACGGACAGGTTCGCGAAAGTCCCCAAAGTAGATGGAGCAGCAGAATGGGGTGAGGCAGTTGCCCAATAAGCTGGAGGCCAATAAGCTGGAGGAAGTCCGCTTTGGTGACACCAAATGACAAGAGGGCTGTAGACAGTACAATGAGAAAAGGTGGGGAGAGGAAGGAAAAAGTTGTCTGCAACAGCTTGTTGTCGGGTGTTGAGTGAGATGGTTTGTCTGGGAACGTCACCCTGGACAAGCAGCATGACTCCCCCATGAAATGGAATGGCTTCCTCGGGGGATGTTCAAAGAGGACCAGAAAGAAATGCGAGAGAAGAAAGCAGTCACAAGGATGCAATTTTATTTCCTGGAGGCAGAAAACAAGTGGACGTTGTGATTCCAAGAGCAGCCTTATTCCATCCTGTTGGTTCTAATGCCGCGAACGTTCCATTGGAGGAGAGTCATGACGGGGAATGCGGCGGAGAGAAAAAATGAAGGGTTGTCACCTCAGCGGCTGTCAAGGGCCAGCCTTCAAAGACTCATCGCTACAGGGTGCAGAGGATGGAGGATTCTGTTCCATGAGATCTACAGAGGGTCGGCATTCTCACTGGTTCGACCAGCGGATTCCAGGGCAGAGAAACAGTTGGCAGTGCAGATCGGCGAAACGAAAGTAGGCTGGGTGAGGGTATCATGAGGCGGCACTATGGAAGAGGATCACCGACTCAGCGAAGGGGAAGACTGTTTGCCTTTGCGGTTGGCAGATGACGGTTCCGACGTTTGTTGGCTGGAGGGACGTAAAAAGTCTTTGTGGGAGTATTCCTTCTGTCCTTTCCAGCCTGCAGGTTGTGTAGCAGGTGGTCGCCGCAGAACGCGAAGATTTGATGGAATGTTGCACACTCGAGGCGAAGGAGACCGGGATGCTACTGTGACAGTGGGTGATTTTAGATCCGCGGTGCTGAATTTTATGTCGCAAGACTGCGTCGCCATGTCCTTCGTGGATTGAGGTAAAGCGAGAACAGCACTGTAAGTGGTTGAAATGGGACGTAACTTCTGAGGTCAAGAGTCCCCTAGAACTTAGAACTACTTAAACCTAACTAACCTAAGGACATCACACACATCCATGTCCGAGGCAGGATTCGAACCTGCTACCGTAACAGTCGCGCGCTTCCAGACTGTAGCGCCTAGAACCGCTCGGCAGCACTGTAAGTGCCAGATGGTAAAACGCAGGGCTTCCGACTAGCCAACATCTTGCGAGTGACATGGTAAGGCACTTTTTCCGTCATCTGTATCTCATTGACGGTCCACTCATCAAGATACACAGGACCTTCTCGGAATGAGGCTGCATGGTCGCCATTGCAATTGATACAACAGGAGGAAGGAGGTGGGCAGTCGCCGTCTTGAGCATCCCTACCACAAGTAATGCATTTGGTCTGGTTTCAACAGGACATTCGAGTGTGGTTGTAATGTTGACATTGGCAGCAGCACATGTGGTTCGGAATGTACGGCCGGACCATGATGACCTCACAGCCAGCTTTGATCTTTGACAAAAGCACTGTCGAACGTGAGAAAAACGGTGCGTGTTGGCACGAAGGATGCATCAACCTCTTTGATCACCCAATAGATTGCAGTGACGCACTCATCATCAGAGAGGTAAGTTTGGATTCCTCCCTCGGTCAGACCATGGAGCCGCCTAGTATAAATAACACCACACGAAGAATTCAGCGTTTGATGGGTCTCAACACGAACAGGATTGCCATGGAGGAATGAAGCTGCAAACAGTTGTTGCGCCTCAGAATCACAATTACTCTCCAAAAGCAAAGTGCCATTACAAATATATGAGAGCAGGATTTCACAGGGCTGGCAATTGCATCAATACCTTTCTGAATAATAAATGGATTACCGTAGCAGAGAAGCGACCTTCAGTACGCGATACCACAAGGAACAGAGGTACAGCTGGGAGAGTCTTGGAATCTTTAGCCGCATTCCATTTGCGTTTGGTAGACACTGATTGAGTTGGTGACTGGTTCATTGCGAGGAAATCCCCCATGATTGTCAGCATCACCAATGGCACACTCCTTCCAACTGGAAGCCACCTCAGAGGAGGGCTTACCCGCCTTAGGTGATTTTTCAAACCTCAGATTACAACCCCCCAAGCTCCTGACAGGGAAAATTTGGCAATTTGGGAAGGTAACAGCTCAGGCAATCACCCCGCCATGGGCATGGCCCGTACCAGGGGGTACGTGCGAACCCTACCTGTCTGGCCATTGAACCGCGAACAGGTGAGTCACTATTCTCTCCACCCAGCTACACCACAAGGGGTAAGTACACACTGTACCACAAGGTTACACTGACCCTTCCACGGCGCGTCTTTCATACCAGTGGTGAAACAGCAGACACAGTCAGTGTTTCTTTAGAATTCATGCACTGGCGTCATGGAGGTACATAATAAGATTGCCTTCTGTAACACATTATAGAGAAAATGATGTAGGAATGAATGTCACAAGACAAATTTAAAATATTTACGTCTTTATTACATACTAGAACGCACAGTGGTAGAGCAGGCTGTTTGAAGTCCAGTGTACTATATGGTCTCGGTCCTTCTCACTCGAATACTAGACGAGCTTGTACCAGAGCAGAAGATGGCACGGGATTTCCAGTTCTGAGATTTGATTTACGGTAAAGGGAAATCTCCCGAAAACTGGGGTGGGCATTGGAACTATTGTTAATTTACACCTGGGACAATTTTTCCACTTATTAACGAAAAAATAAAAACAATACTGAGTGACTGGACGGACGCATCTGAAGCATTTTCCGGAAGAAAGGCTCATAGGACAAATGGTTATGTTATACTTTAATATATTTGAATAATAACCTGAATCTAATATACAAATATATTTTAACTTACTGTTGAGTAAGTCCTTCCACAATACATTTTAAGCTACGCCATAATACATTTTAAGCTACGCTTTCAAAGCGAAAAATAATAATTCTGATAAACATTTATAGGCCATTTTCCCTCAAATCAGTGACAGTAGGAAACACATTACAACATAACAGTAATATTATTGTTAATAGTACCTTTGAAAGACCTTTTGGTTTCTTCTTCTTCTTCTTCTTCTTCTTCTTCTTCCTGTCCTGCATGGAAGTCGATTTTCTAAATAACTTCTGGTTGCTGGTGTGCCGGCCAGGGTGGCCGAGTGGTTCTAGGCGCTACAGTCTGGAACCGCGCGACCGCTCCGGTCGCAGGTTCGAATCCTGCCTCGGGCATGGATGTGTGTGTGACGTCCTTAGGTTAGTTAGGTTTAATTAGTTCTAAGTTCTAGGGGACTGATGACCTTAGAAGTTAAGTCCCATAGTGCTCAGAGCCATTTGAACCATTGAACTTAACATCTGAGGTTCATCAGTCCCCTTGACTTAGAACTACGTAAACCTAACTAACCTAAGGACATCACACATATCCATGCCCGAGGCAGGATTCGAACCTGCAACCCTAGCCGCCGCGTGGTTCCGCGGACTGAAGCGCGTAGAACCGCTCGGCCACACAGGCCGGCCGATAGTACTGCCTGATGAAGTTTTATTGCATTAACAGCGAAAACGTACGCGATAAACTTTTTTCATAATTTTGTGGGGAGTGTCTGCGACAAGAAGTTTCTCAAAGGTTTGAAAGTACGTGCAATCCCTGTCGAGAGTCGCCATCTACCCTCATTCTCAAATATTCGATGATTACAGTAAAGCTAATTTGTGTTTAGCCTCAAGACAAACACATTTTCTAACTGTGAGACTTACCTTACGGTGTTAAACTTTTAACGCAATCTTATACTTGTTAGTGAGTAAATGAAAGCATTAAAAATTTTTATTGTTATGAATCATTATGAGAAATATTTAAAGTAGAATTTTTGTTTCCCCGCACGGCCACTGGACCGGATACGTTTTTAGTAAGATAACGTCAGATAACTAGGTTCGAAGTCTGCGGCTCGTGGTCTTGCGGTAGCGTTCTCGCTTCCCGCGCACGGGGTCCCCGGTTCGATTCCCGGCATGGTCAGGGATTTTCTCTGCCTCGAGATGACTGGGTGTTGTGTGTCTTTCATCATCATTTCATCCTGATTCACTCGCTAGTCGCCGTACTGGCGTTATAGAACCCGCGGGGGGTCTCCCGGCCACCAATGCCATACGCTCGTCATAACTAGGTTCGAATCAGAGCCACAGTATTAGGCGAACGCGAGGGATATCCGCTAAGGCGGTGGGTCAGTAATACACCACCACATGCAAAATCTCTCTCTCTCTCTCTCTCTCTCTCTCTCTCTCTCTCTCTCTCTCTCTCTCTCTCTCTCTCTCTCTCTCTCTCTCACACACACACACACACACACACACACCGGTTATAGCGGAGGAAAACAAAAGCCGAGCGTCCAGGTCACGGTCTAATTCTGTGCCCGCGAGCCTACAGAAACGGAACGAGGCATCGCTGGGGAACTCCTCCGCCCTAGACACAATGTAGGGCCCCGGCTAACTCGCCCTCCGCCTCCCTCCCTCCTTCCTTCGACCCCGGGGTTTTGGCAACACGGGCTGAAACGGCCAGTCGGCCGGGGCCGAATTGATTTACGAGCGCAGCGCAGAGCGCGGCGAATTCCGTCGATTAATCAATTGCCGAGCACCGACAACATGTCAGGATCGACTTCATTATTTATGCGCCGAGCGGACGTGAAGCGGGGCACGCGCCCACGAGTGGATGCCGGCGGCTTCCGTGGGAACTCGGCGGCTGTCCGCACCACGCAGAAACCACGCAAATGCGCCGCCGGACACCGCCCCGGGGCTTCGCGGCGTCCTCACACCACCCACCGCCGCCGCCACTGGCGTTGCCTAACCCATCAAGTACCAGTGTCCTATTTTGAGGACAGAGCACATATTTACTTATAAATACACAATAAATTATTAATTTGCATCTATTACTGTTCTACGTCATTTGTTGATGTTTTTTATAACAAATGCATGCTTAGAGGAAATTAAAAGCAATAAATCCTACCATTAATTGATTACTGAACACTAAGGCACACTTTTCGTTATTACAGGTATTTACTTTCTCGAAAATTTAGTAATATTTGAAATATGTGGCAAAGATCTTTTTGCGATAGTTCTGCAAGGTTCGCAGGAGAGCTTCTGTAAAGTTTGGAAGGTAGGAGACGAGATACTGGCAGAAGTAAAGCTGTAAGGACCGGGCGTGAGTCGTGCTTCGGTAGCTCAGATGGTAGAGCACTTGCCCGCGAAAGGCAAAGGTCCCGAGTTCGAGTCTCGGTCGGGCACACAGTTTTAATCTGCCAGGAAGTTTCATCTTTTTGCGATTATTTATAGTCAACTATGTGTCTTTTAAACTACTTGCATTGTTAGCTCAATTGGACTTATATTCATTGTTTTCCATTGTTATAAAATTTGGCGTACTCGAAATAGGACACTGGGACTTGGTGTTATCATTTAAGTTATTTTTATTGCTGCACGTTAAAACATGAAACTCTGCTACTGCTGATGTATTTTCTTTTTAGAACGTGGTAATTTTACCAGATTTTGTTGCTGAGGTAAGTAACGACCCCTCTTTTATATATAAATTACAGGATATGAAGTTACTTTGAAATTTACAGTGTATTATGTAAGTATATTTATGAATATCTTACCCATTAGTAAATAATACAGTTCAGATGGACAGTTTATCCGAGGCAAGTCTATTAGATTTGGCTATAAGTTGTCGTCTCTTTGTGGCTACTGTTCCAAATTTGATTTATACTGTGGAAAGGATCCAGAAGATACTGCAAGGGATGACCTACTATTGGGATCAAGAGTAGTCCAAAACATGTTGGACTGCATTGAAAAACCCGAGAATCATTGTGTGTATTTTGACAATTTCTTCACTAGTAGAGATCTTCTGATTCATCTGAGATATTTGGGTTTTCGAGCAACTGGGACTGTCTGAGAGAATCGAGTCGGTGACTGTCCATTACTGAGCAGCAACGAACTGAAAAAGACAGTTCGAGGAAACTACGACTACCAGTTAGACAGGAATGGTGAAGTCTTATTTGTTCGATGGCACGACAACAGATGCGTTACAATTGATACAAATTTTGACCAAGATGAACCTTTGGGAGCAGCTACGTGGTACAGTAGACAAGCAAGTAAGAAGACACAAGTGCAACAACCTGCCGTTTTGAAGTCGTATAGCGCGTACATGGGAGGTGTTGACCACCATGACTGGCTAGTTGGAAAATATGCGACGGTAACTAGAGGGGAAAAAATGGTACTGGGTCCTATTACACGTTTGCTGGAAATGGCCCTCGTAAATGCCTGACTCTTCTACAGACTAGTACATGGGAAAAATGCACAGCATTTACTGGATTTCAGATGTGCTGTTACAGTTACATACCTGAAATTGGACACTGGAAGACCGAATATTGGACGTCCAATGGAATACCCATCAAGTCAGTTGAGAGTGATACTAGACATCAGGTTTGATGGAATTGGTCATATGATTGACAAAAGAAGCACGCAAAGAAGATCTCTAAGAGCGAAATGCCACGGGAAACCAAAAGCATATTGTGTTAATGCCGTGTAACGCTGTGTGTGAAGTGGATTGTACCATTTCACAAGATATAAATAGTTGAGACTAGAATACAGTTTAGTATGCTATACGATACTGTTAGGTCCGGTGTCCTATTTTGAGGACGGCCTTTATATCAGCATGTATAAATATTCTTTGGCTATTTTTCTACTTATTGTGGTTCATACACTATCTACATTATAATTAAGGAATAAGAAATTCAATTTTTTTTTAAAAATTAATTTGGGACTTAATGGGTTAAAGTCGTGCGTGGAAGAGGAGCTGCTGACGTCACATCGTGGAATTCCACGTTCCACTACAAAGCGAAGCGTGAAATGATGGACCGGGCACTTCGGATTTTTGCCTCAGGGTGAGAAAAGCGTCCAGTGGGGGTGCGGCATCGGTTTTACGGCACAAGGGGAACTTACGACTTAGAACAGTTTGACAGAGCACTGGAAGACCTGAGTCGAAACAAGGCACCGGGAGTAGACACCACTCCATTAGAACTACTGACGGCCTTGGGAGAGCCAGTCCTGACAAAACTCTACCATCTGGTGAGCAAGATGTATGAGACAGGCGAAATACCGTCAGACTTCAAGAAGAATATAATAATTCCAATCCCAAAGAAAGCAGGTGTTGACAGATGTGAAAATTACCGAGCTATCACTTTAATAAGTCACGGATGCAAAATACTAACGCGTATTCTCTCAGACGAATGGAAAAACTGGTAGAAGCTGACCTCGGGCAAGATCGGTTTGGGTTCCGTAGAAATGTTGGAACACGTGAGGCAATACTGACCCTACGACTTATCTTAGAAGCTAGATTAAGGAAAGGCAAACCTACGTGTGTAGCATTTGTAGACTTAGAGAAAGGTTTTGACAATGTTGACTGGAATACTCTCTTTCAGATTCTGAAGGTGGCAGGGGTAAAATACAGGGAGCGAAAGGCTACTTACAATTTGTATAGAAACCAGATGGCAGTTGTAAGAGTCGAGGGGCATGAAAGAGAAGCAGTGGTTGGGAAAGGAGTGAGACAGGGTTGTAGCCTCTCCCCGATGTTATTCAATCTGTATATTGAGCAAGCAGTAAAGGAAACAAAAGAAAAATTCGGAGTAGGTATTAAAATTCATGGAGAAGAAGTAAAAACTTTGAGGTTCGCCGATGACATTGTAATTCTGTCAGAGACAGCAAAGGACTTGGAAGGGCAGTTGAACGGAATGGACAGTGTCTTGAAAGGAGGATATAAGATGAACATCAACAAAAGCAAAATGAGGATAATGGAATGTAGTCGAATTAAGTTGGGTGATCCTGAGGGAATTAGATTAGGAAATGAGACACTTAAAGTAGTAAAGGAGTTTTGCTATTTGGGGGGGCAAAATAACTGATGATGGTCGAAGTAGAGAGGATATAAAATGTAGACTACCAATGGCAAGGAAAGCATTTTTGAAGAAGAGAAATTTGTTAGCATCGAGTATAGATTTTGCGGCGGCGCGGTTCCTTCCGTCCCTTTACGACGAACCTGCACCTACCTATGAAAATTGTCTCAGCAGATCATCAGTAGGGAAGCCGAGCGCAACCTATTGTACTTCGACGTGAACCAGGCTGCAATTAAAGTCACTAATCTACGTTTCGGGAGAAGGTTTGCACACGAAATGAAAGGTTGGAAATTTTGTCCTTAATTTATTCTGAAACTTAGGTGATCAAGTATCACTGCCGAGCCCGTGCTAGTCTTAACGCAGTCACTCACTATCCGTTTCACTCACGTTAGCAAGTTTATGGTGTTGCATTTCCCGAAAACGTAATAGCTACAAAAATACGCATTGTTTTTTATACAGAATGCTCGCCAAATATTAAGTCTGTTGGTACCTAATACAGGCACAGTATTTAGCCACCGACCTGCTCAATACGCCACGCGGAATTTAGGTCCTTTCTCGTCACAAAATTCACTTAAAAATTACGACATTTCTACACGCCCACCGGAATAATTATGCCGTCACTTTACAACACTTTTGATGTATGAAACACTGGTACCATCGGAATAATTATGTCAATACTTTACAACATTTTTGATGTATGAAACACTGCTAGATCCGGCAACTTATTTCCATCGGAACTACTACTACACACGTCTCAACTGTTTCATGGCTAGGCCCTGACTCCTCTCTAGAATACTCTTAAGTCTTTTCTACCAGCAGAGAAAGGCGCGCAAAGAATATTGCTTTACCATTGGTCAGTTTACTCAACAGCCAATAGCAAAACAACATTCTCCCTCGTCAGTCCGTGCTTTTCATCAATAACCAATCGCAAAATAGTAAACCTAACGACTGCACTTTTTACCGACGTAATTATCTAATACGCTGAAGTTTTGTTTATGCATAGAGTTCTTTACTGTTGTTATTTATACCTGAATTAACTTTCCCTTTACCATAAACTTACTTTACAAATCTATTCTACAAAAATCCCCTTTGTTCATATCCATACTTCTTCGAAATGTTCCCACACTAAATCCCACTACAGAACTCGTTAAACAATTATCTTCATATTAACCTTAAACCACACTCACGCATCATTCATACTGCTAAAACACATTTATTACATTTTACCTACACAAAAAAGACATAACACTGTATGAAAATACTAGAACAGTTTATGAAAAACATTCTATTACTTTAGTGCACTCTATCCAATACTGTCCTCTATCGGCTGATACATAAACTACGTGCGCGTCCAGTCTCGCGTCACCAACTGTCACTATCCAGCTCCGAGACACATCTCCCACTTAACCGCCTCCAAGGCAGGATCGGTATACGGCGCAACGCCTCAATTTGTCAGGGTTTCTGGAAGTATTTGTATGGAGTGTAGCCATGTATGGAAGTGAAACATGGACGATAAATAGTTTGGACAGGAAGAGAATAGAGGGTTTCAAAATGTGATGCTACAGAAGAAAGCTAAAGATTAGATGGGTAGATCACATAACTAATGAGGAGGTATTGAAAAGAACTGGCGAGAAGAGTTTGTGGCACAACTTGACTAGAAAGAGGGATCGGTTGATAGGACATGTTCTGAGGCATCAAGGGATCGCCAATTTAGTACTGGAGGGCAGTGTGGGGAGTAAAAATCGTAGAGGGAGACCAAGAGATGAATACACTAAGCAGATTCAGAATCATGTACGTTGCAGTAGGTACTGGGAGATGATGAAGCTAGCACAGGATACAGTAGCATGGAGAGCTGCATCAAACAGGTCTCAGGACTGAAGACCACAACAACAACAACAGAGAGAGAAGGGATGACATTTTCTGCAGGACCAGACCATCATTTTGCAGGACAATGCTCAAGCACGTACAGGGCAAGCTGTTACTGATTCGTTTGACTGATGGGGCTGTTATGTGCTATACCACCTACTGCACTCCTCCGACTAAAGCCCTCGTTAGTTCAACTCGATTTCTAAACTGAAGGAAACACTTTACAGGATTCTCTCCAGAACTGCTACAAATTCGTCGGGCAATAGACCACGCCGCTCGAACTGTCAATACGACTGGCACTGCTATGACTATCCTACGACTTCCACATCGCTGGCAACGGGTTATAAACAATGCTGGTGACTTCCTTGAAGATCAGTAAAACTTTGAAACACGTACCTATTTTGTGCGAGCTGTAAATAAATAGTTGCCACTATTAAAGTTCCAACCCTCGTATATACCACATAACTGATGCGCTCCTGCCATGTCTAAGCTTAGTGAGGTTGCTAGCATCGTGAACTGTAATGAGAAAGGTAGCAGTTTCACCTCTAGCTACTTCCAAAGTTTTGTCACCTTTTGTTTTCTAGAAGGTTTGGGACTTTCTTATATATTTAATAGAAGTATTATTTGCAACAGTCGATGTTATTTATCATAAATAATGTATCTGCTACAATTGTCGTTGCTTAGGCCAACGACTGGAATGTTTCCCCAGTTGCCAGAAATCTTGTTACAGCCAGGCTATACTAGAAAGTAAACACTAGTTGTGTGTGTATATATCTTGGTTCTCTAAACTGCCTCATGTTTGTAACTTGCCAGTAAATATCTTTTTCAATGATGGTGAGAAACTTCGAAAAAATCTTACTCTTCCAACCGAAGAACATTACTAAACGAATCTCCATCTTCAAATCTATGTGATGAAGTACTTCACTTCAGTGTGTTGCTGGTCAGTGCCAACGTCGAGATTATTGGCGTTATGAGCGTGCAAATTAACATCAGTCACTATAGTTTAACGGTATTCATTTTAAAATCGAAAATCAGACGTAGATTCGGCTGAGTTGACGAATAACTTCTACTAGTATCTGTATTATATTGTTGCACATTATCTAGTGCTCTTCTATCAGCCACCTACGAGTCCCGAACCTTCGCGATTTTCTCCGCTAACAGAGTTAACAGATCCACTTCACACGCGTCCATTTTCAAAAGCAAATTCTGTGATTTGCCCACCACGCGCAGCCCATAACTGCGGCCGCACAGCATCGCGATAAGCTGCACGTTCTGTGAAATGTAGCGGGTCGTTTCAGAGTGTGCAGCAAGCCCGGCGGATAGCACATCCGGAGTGCTTCGCTAAGTGAGGACCGCTTAACTTCTGACCGCTTCACTTAACTCAATGGCGTTTAAATCACAGCAGCAAGACTCACTGTTTGCTACAGAAGCTGCAGCAAATACAATGACGTACAGGGCTATTACAAATGATTGAAGCGATTTCATAAATTCACTGTAGCTCCATTCATTGACATATGGTCACGACACACTACAGATACGTAGAAAAACTCAAAGTTTTGTTCGGCTGAAGCCGCACTTCAGGTTTCTGCCGCCAGAGCGCTCGAGAGCGCAGTGAGACAAAATGGCGACAGGAGCCGAGAAAGAGTGTGTCGTGCTTGAAATGCACTCACATCAGTCAGTCATAACAGTGCAACGACACTTCAGGACCAAGTTCAACAAAAATCCACCAACTGCTAACTCCATTCGGCGATGGTATGCGCAGTTTAAAGCTTCTGGATGCCTCTGTAAGGGGAAATCAACGGGTCAGCCTGCAGTGAGCGAAGAAACGGTTCAACGCGTGCGGGCAAGTTTCACGCGTAGCCCGCGGAAGTCGACGAATAAAGCAAGCAGGGAGCTAAACGTACCACAGCCGACGGTTTGGAAAATCTTACGGAAAAGGCTAAAGCAGAAGCCTTACCGTTTACAGTTGCTACAAACCCTGCAACCGATGACAAAGTCAAACGCTTTGAATTTTCGGCGCGGTTGCAACAGCTCATGGAAGAGGATGCGTTCAGTGTGAAACTTGTTTTCAGTGATGAAGCAACATATTTTCTTAATGGTGAAGTGAACAGACACAATGTGCGAATCTGGGCGGTAGAGAATCCTCACGCATTCGTGCAGCAAATTCGCAATTCACCAAAAGTTAACGTGTTTTGTGCAATCTCACGGTTTAAAGTTTACGGCCCCTTTTTCTTCTGCGAAAAAAACGTTACAGGACACGTGTATCTGGACATGCTGGAAAATTGGCTCATGCCACAACTGGAGACCGACAGCGCCGACTTCATCTTTCAACAGGATGGTGCTCCACCGCACTTCCATCATGATGTTCGGCATTTCTTAAACAGGAGATTGGAAAACCGATGGATCGGTCGTGGTGGAGATCACGATCAGCAATTCATGTCACGGCCTCCACGCTCTCCCGACTTAACCCCATGCGATTTCTTTCTGTGGGGTTATGTGAAAGATTCAGCGTTTTAACCTCCTCTACCAAGAAACGTGCCAGAACTGCGAGCTCGCATCAACGATGCTTTCGAACTCATCGATGGGGACATGCTGCGCCGAGTGTGGGAGGAACTTTATTATCGGCTTGATGTCTGCCGAATCACTAAAGGGGCACATATCGAACATTTGTGAATGCCTAAAAAAACTGAGTTTTCGTATGTGTGTGCAAAGCATTGTGAAAATATCGCAAATAATAAAGTTATTGTAGAGCTGTGAAATTGCTTCAATCATTTGTAATAACCCTGTATATGGAAAGTGTTAACACCTTGACCGGACGCTGCGAAACTGATGCTCCAGTATTTCCATAGCTGCGTTCATTAAAATTTCATCCTTGTATCCAGTACAGTAAGAATCTATTCCAACAAATGAACTGTGATACTACACGATGATGGCTTTTGCTTGTGTCTAACGTTACTCAAAATCTTCAGGTGCACATCGCAACACAGTATGTCCAGCAAACTTGCACGTGCAGTTTACCTCTTTCGGACTTCGACGAAGCTCGAATGTTGGCATGAGGAATGCGGGAGCATCACACCGACTGATGGCACAGATAGTTCGCTTTTAAGACGGCATAACATGTGGCGTATCTTAGAAGAAAGATTAAGAAAAGGCAAACCTACGTTTCTAGCATTTGTAGACTTAGAGAAAGCTTTTGACAATGTTGACTGGAATACTCTATTTCAAATTATGAAGGTGGCAGGGGTCAAATACAGGGAGCGAAAGGCTATTTACAATTTGTACAGAAACCAGATGGCAGTTGTAAGAGTCGAGGGGCATGAAAGGGAAGCAGTGGTTGGGAAGTAAGTGAGACAGGGTTGTAGCCTCTCCCCGATGTTGTTCAATCTGTATATTGAGCAAGCAGTAAAGGAAACAAAAGAAAAATTCGGAGTAGGTATTAAAATTCATGGAGAAGAAATAAAAACTTTCAGGTTCGCCGATGACATTGTAATTCTGTCAGAGACAGCAAAGGACTTGGAAGAGCAGTTGAACGGAATGGACAGTGTCTTGAAAGGGGGATATAAGATGAACATCAACAAAAGCAAAACGAGGATAATGGAATGTAGTCAAATTAAATCGGGTGATGCTGAGGGGATTAGATTAGGAAATGAGACACTTAAAGTAGTAAAGGAGTTTTGCTATTTAGGGAGTAAAATAACTGATGATGGTCGATGTAGAGAGGATATAAAATGTGGACTGGCAATGGCAAGGAAATCGTTTCTGAAGAAGAGAAATTTGTTAACATCGAGTATAGATTTAATTGTCAGGAAGTCGTTTCTGAAAGTATTTGTATGGAGTGTAGCCATGTATGGAAGTGAAACCAGTTTGGACAAGAACAGAATAGAAGCTTTCGAAATGTGGTGCTACAGAAGAATGCTGAAGATAAGGTGGGTAGATCACGTAATTGGGGAGAAGACGAGTTTGTGGCACAACTTGACTAGAAGAAGGGATCGGTTGGTAGGACATGTTTTGAGGCATCAAGGGATCACAAATTTAGCATTGGAGGGCAGCGTGGAGGGTAAAACTCGTAGAGGGAGACCAAGAGATGAATACACTAAGCAGATTCAGAAGGATGTAGGTTGCACTAGGTACTGGGAGATGAAGAAGCTTGCACAGGATAGAGTAGCATGGAGAGCTGCATCAAACCAGTCTCAGGACTGAAGACCACAACAACAACAACAACAACAACAACATGTGGCGACGAGACGGTCTCAGGACAACAGTTTTTCCACAAAAGACCACGCCACGACAGGATCGTACTATTGTTCGATTCTGACTAGTGCACGGATGACACAAACTGAAATCCAGGCAGAGAGTTATTACGAACCGTCGGGAACAGATAACTGGAAACTTGGTTGAGATATAGAGTTGCCATGCGTCGTTTACCGCTCACGCCATACCACAAACAACAGAGGCTTGTATGGCGTACAACCAGAGTCAACTGGGTCATTGAGTAGCACTCTTCGACCATAAATATAATAGACTGGCCCTGACGTCATTTTCGTGGCTCCAACATCTCTGGGCTGAAGTCACGTGAATGTTGGCAAAACATGGTTGTTTCGTGTTGCGCTTATGGCTGTACTCAGCGTTTTGTCGGGGGAAATGGCATTACATTTCACGTGTAAGTGTTTCTATGATAGTGCAGATGCGTTTATTGAAATCTGCTGAGGTAACTTTTATATGTTTTTTACACTTGAAATAGAGTATCACGTAAATTAAAGTGTTGAAAGTGATGCCTGTAAAGTCAGGCTCATATTACATTTTGGAAAGTATATGTGAAAATTCGGTTACAGAAGTAAGTATAACTGTTTCTCGTTCCTACTCATAGGTTCCCTAAGGATGAAAACCGAAGCCAGCTTTGCATACAGGCCCTGAAACGGAAAAAACTTTAAGCCGTTTGCACATACGCGCCTTTGCTCGAAGCATGCTCGAAGCACTTCGCAGAGAACTGTTTTGATAGGTTAGTTATTATTTACAATGTATATCTATAATTTGTATTTACAGTGTCTGTCATTTTTAAACCTAGGCTCCAAAATTATTTTCTGAAACTGCAAAGTCTCACCTTTCATCTAAAATATTTTTTTTAAACTGATAGTTTAAACTTTTGTAAAAATAGTGGGAACTGAACCTTTGAAGTGCACCTAAAATTGATACTCTAAAATGGACCTGCTCCTAAAGTAAACAATTTTTACACCTATAGTTGACATTATTCCCACATCCCATTTTCTTTTATAAGTGACTAGAGCTCGAAACGTGGCGAATACAATGTTTAAAGTTTCGACACGAGCCCACTCCTACTGTTTAAAAGAAGTTTAACGACATTTTACTTTAATTGATAGTTTATAGTAATTTCGTCCCGCTGCCCACCAGAGTGGCGTTCGATGTATTTGTTAGATTTTATAAATGGTACTTTGAACATATCCAGGTCAAATGTAGTTCTGGCATAATTTTTCACAAATAAAAAAGTAGATTTTGTTGGAAGCGTTTGGCAGTCAATTGAGAAATGTGGGGAAAATCCGATACAAACATAGGATGGCAGACCGCTGATTTGAAATCCCGCCACATTTTGCCAACAGTCACGTGGTTTATGTTGGAGCCACACCAGCCCTACAGCTTCTGCACAGCAAGGCCAGTCTACTAGTATCTATGGTCGAAGGTAGCACTCTGCGATGATCAGTGACGAGTCCCTCTTCTCTCTTTGACGGTTAAATGGACGCCAAAGTGTCCGTAGACGACCTGCTGAAAGGTCACACGAAGCTGCGGTTCTCCAGACCCATACTTGTACAACACCTGGAATCATGGTATGGGGATCTTTTGGATACGATAGCAGGACTATTTGGTAGCTCCTGAAGGGAGGCTGAATGCACCGCAGATCGAATGGTAAACCCTTTTGTCGTCCTCTTCATAAGCAGGGTGCCAAATTCTGTACTTCGGGAGGAACTGCAGGTAACACACCAGAAAATCCTTGAGAAATATACGGATTCTTCACTGGCCAGCCGGTACTCTGGTTTGTCACCGACAGAGCATGTCTGAGATGCTTGGAAAGACGTATACTTCCACGCCAGCCTACAGCCAGCTATCTTCACGAACCGACACAGGATATGTTTCAGGCACGGGAATAAATTCCTCACGATGACATTGTGGAGGCTGTTTGCTTCCACGTCACAACAAATACAAAAGTGTATTCGCGCCCGTGAGGGTCACACCTCATACTGATGTTAGTTACGGATATCACTTCGAAATGGAATGAAAGTTTAATCATTTATCAACCGTTATGCAGTGAACACATACACGAAGTTCGATGAATACGGACTGGCGTTTCATAGTGTCACACTCGATTTCCGTCAGTGTAGCTCAGACGACGTACTACCAGGACGAGAGCATAGCCAAGATGTGAGCTAGGGTAGGAGTGAAGGACACACACTTTAGTTTCGTGGGTGGGAGTGGCGTGAAGGTAACTAGAAATGTATTTATTGATCATCAAAGAGACTAACGCCACCACTTTATAATGGATAGGTATTAAATAAAAGTGAATATAGTTTGTATGGAATTGTTACGTGTTTGGCTGTAAGGCGCATAACACACACTTACATGCGAATACTTTCTATTTTCAGATTTTAGTAGTTTCTGACACTGGCCGATAACAAGGGACAAAACATCGTCAAGTCTTGTCACACAGCTACTGGAAACTTTTAGAATCCAGAGCCATCTGGCACTTGCAGCTGCAGGGAGAATAGCGGCGAAAGGCGAATAGTTTTGACATTTCACGACAAGAGCTCTTGGAACGCTTGACATTAGTCAATACCCACTACATGCTCCGGCTTTCTTCAAAATTATTAGTGTGCCAGGAAAGGTTTGCGAACTTTTTTTCCATGTTGTACGGGAGGGGTGGGCACATACAATACTCTGTCCGCGCTGAGTACGCCCATGGTCAATGCCAATTTAGTGCAGAAAACTTAGTAAAAAAAATGTATTTCCAGTTCGTATAGTTATGCATATTTGAAGTAGGCACATAAGGTTCTGATAAAAATGATGTACAGGACGTAAAATCCCGTCTAAGGCCTGCGATCATTTTTATGTTAATAATTGGCAACCAATGCTGTACAACCGCAATAAAGTCATAAGATATTCAATTGACTCTTATTAGAACATGTTACGCGTTTCGGAATTACACCCATCTTCAGACGTCACAAACTTCAACTCCTTCCCAGGCGTACAGCCTTGACAACTCAAACAAAGTGTCCAATAACATATGACTATTAACTGCGACACAAGCAGTCTTGAAGCAGAGCTTGTGTCGCAGTTATAGTCATATGTTATTGGACGCTTTGAGTTGTCAAGGCTGTACGCCTGGTTGGTTAGGAAGGAGTTGAAGTTTGTGATGTCTGAAGATGGGTGTATCCCGAAACGCGTAACATGTTCTCAAAGAAGAGTCAATTGGACATCTCATGATTTTATTGCGATTGTACAGCATTGGTTGCCAATTATTAACATTTCTGATAAAAATCGGCACACCGTTGTTGACACACTTTTTGGCATCTCTATAAGTGAGAGTTGAGTTAATCTGATACTTAATTATATCAGTGTAACTAGATGCAGCATCCACAAATGTGTCACCAGACGGCTAGAACTGCCACCTGTTTACCCAGTCCTGTAGCAGGTTGCCTGTCTAACGGCTTCAAGGGGCAGCAAGAATTTGACTTCCACTCAGTTTCTTCTTCTTCTTCTTCTTCCTCCTTAGCGTTTGTCTCGCGTGCTGTCGGGGGCCGCTGTTTTGGTTCGTTGTCGCCACTTCTTGCGATCTTGTGCCTGAAGGCCTGAGATCTTGAGGTCTTCTTGCAGGGTGTCAAGCCATCGCTCCCTTGCTCGTCCTGCTGGGGCCGTTTCCCCATTGACATTTAGGTTGAAACTAGTCTTTGCCACTGTTGTCTCGTCTGCTCTAAGGACACGCCCGTACCAATGCAGGCGGCTTCATCTGAAAACGGGACATTAAGTCTCGAAATCTAGCACGGAATAAAGAAGTTATACACGTCCATGACGAACATTTTTAGCCTGATCAATGGTATTAAATTTATCTAACAATCTGTGTTCGTTTTCATTTATCCAAAATATTATTTGGAAGACAAGAAAAAGAAGTTAGTCCCCACTTAACAGATAATTCCATTAACGACAATGACAGCTCTCTTCAATCGTGTAAAACGTCTTTGGATCATTTCTGTTCTTTAGTACAGGTGGCCCGAGTATGGTAAAAATGTGTTGTCAAAAATATGCACGTCAGCGTAATTTGTTCTAAGCAGCGAAGAAGAAAGTACTCGGTGTCGGAACATGTGAGTAAGTGGACTGAGGCAGCACTTTAGCCTACGGTATATTGTTTACATCAGGTCGACAACTGATGAAGTGAACGCGACAGAACACTAGTTCATGTATATCGCTTCACTTTTGCTGGGTGCCTAGGTGACTGTTGCAAGATCGGTTTTAAGAGTTTAGCAACACCGCCCCCTCCCCAACCCGGATAATTTTCCGAGGACGCTCACATAGAGAAGCTGCCTGTTTTGGTAAACGAAAATGTATTTCATGCGATGTACTGTTGGCTCGTACTTTGTATTTTATGTGCAACAGCCTGATAGAAGCCATTCTCTAAGTTCATACATTATGCGAGCACTGACCTCACGTCGGTGACGAACAAGCAGTGTGTTCCGTAGAGTGCGTGGGGGAGAAATCTATATTCCGTGAGTTATGGCTCCAGTCGATTGCAACGTGCGATAACGAAAATAAACCAACGCCAGCTGCTCTGCTCATTTCCGGCTGACGCAAAGAAACGTTTTCCGGATGCACTTTCATGAACACAGTCAAGGGTTCGCGTTCACAGTTTGCCTTCAGCGATCGATGATGTCGTCCTTTTACGTAAGCTGTGTACCAACAGACACACTGGCAAACATCAAAGTATTTCAAACGCAAGATAAAAATGTTTCCGTCAAGCAATTAGCTTCACGTAAACATGGCATACAAAATAAATCAAAATACAGAAAAAAATACAACAGCAAAGCGTAAAGCATTAATAGCATTAAATAAATACTCAGAGGGAGAGGCATTATGAAATAACATAAAAATACATATCAGGTATAGCTTTTTTGTACGCCCGTACAGAAGTGCTTTTACGTGTTAACAGCGTCTTGATCCTCAGTAAAAGAAAGAAAGATAAGTTACACCCATCACATCGTCTCTGCGAAACGAAGGTTATGCCGGATTTTAGAACGGTACTTGTATACGAACTTCCTGGGGTTATAAAAGTAAAAATTCAGCTGGTCCCAAGAGGGAAAGAAAATGACAAAAATGACGATAATGATATTTTCTACATACACGCATCAAAAAAACTTTTGCATCACCTCTGTTCCGAGAGCTCCGGAACCCGTACAGAAAATTGGAATAGAATCAACATGAACATCATTTCCGCCCTTTTTATTCCTCATGAAAGGCACACATTGCATGTTGTACCACCATACAGCGAGACCTTCAGAGATGGTGGTCCATACTGCTGTACACACCGATACCTCTAATACCTAACAGCACGTCCTCTTGCATTGATGCATGCCTGTATTCGTCGTGGCATACTATCCACAAGTTCATGAAGACACTGTTGGTCTTGATTATCCTACTCCTCAACGGTGATTCGGCGTAATTCCTCAGAGTGGTTGGTGGGTCACGTGGTCCATAAACAGCCCTTCTCAATCTATCCTAGGCATGTTCGATAGGGTTCATTTCTGGACAATATGCTGTCCACTAGTCGAGCGACGTCGTTATCCTGAAGGAAGTCATTCACAAGATGTGCACAATGCCGGCGCTAATTGTCGCTCATGAAGACGACTACGTCGCCAATATGCTGCCGATATGGTTGCACTATCGGTCGGAGGACCGCATTACCGTACAGCCGTTACGGCCGGCGCCTTCCATGACCACCAGCGGCGTACGTCGGCCCCCACATACAGTAACGCCACCCCAAAACATCAGGGAACCTACACCTTGCTGCACTAGCTGGTCAGTGACCGGGTTGCCTCCAAACACGTCTCCGATGATTGTATAGTTGAAGGAGTATGCGACACTCACCGGTGAAGAGAACGTGATGCCACTCCTGAGCGGTCCATTCGGCGTGTTGTTGGGCCCATCTGCACCGCGCTGCATGGTGGTGTGGTTTCAAAGATGGACCTCGCCACGGACGTGAAATTGCGCATCATGCAGCCTATTGTGCACAGGTTGAGTCGTAACGCGACGTCCTGTGGTTGCACTAAAAGCATTATTCAACGTGGTGGTGTTGCTGTCAGGGTTTCTGTGAGCCATAATCCTTCGGTAGCGGCCATCCACTGCAGTAGTAGCCCATGGGTGGCCTACGCGAGACATGTCATTGACAGTTCCTGGCTCTGTATCTCCTCCATGTCCGAACAACATCGCTTTGGTTCACTCCGAGATGCCTGGGCACTTGCCTTGTTGAGAGACCTTACTGGCACAAAGTAACAATGCGGACGCGATCGAACCGCGGTATTGACTGTCCAGGCATGGTTGAACTACATACAACACGAGCCGTATACCTCCTTCCTGGTGGAATGACTGGAACTGATCGGCTGTCGGACCCCCTCCGTCTCGTAGGCGCTGCTCACGCATGGTTGTTTACATCTTTAGACGGGTTTAGTGACATCTCTGAACAGTCAAAGGGACTGCGTCTGTGATACAATATCCAGTCAACGTCTATCTTCAGGAGTTCTGGGAACCGGAGTGATGCAAAACTTTTTTTTTGGATTTGGGTACATAAGTGATTTGGCGGACAAAGTAAGCAGCAATCTGCGACTGTTTGCTGTTGATGATGTGGTGTATGGGAAGATGTTGTCGTTGAGTGACAGGAGGAGGATAGATGATGACTTTGGCAAAATTTCTAGTTGGTGTGATGAATGGCAGCTTGCTCTACATGTAGAAAGATGTAAGTTAATGCAGATGACTACGGAAAAACAAACTCAACGTTCGAATACTGCATTGAGCTGCTTGAGAAAGTCACATTGATTGAACGTGTACTATAGCAGGCGTAAAGTTGCAAAGCAACGTGAAATGGAACGAACGCGTAAGGATTGTAGTAGGTAAGGCGAACAGTCGACTTCAGTTTATTGGGAGAATTTTAGGGAAGTGTTGTTCATCTTTAAAGGAGACCGCATATAGGACCTTAAATACTGCTCGAGCGTTTGGTGTCCGCACCAGGTCGGATTACGGGAAGACATGGAAGCAATTCAGAGGCTGGTTGCTAGATTTGTTAGCGGTAGTTTCCAACAACATGCAAGTACTACATGAAGTGTTGAGTGCTATTGACAAGGGATTTCAGATAGATTCCGAATTTCTGGATTTCCGGAAAGCTTTTGACACGTTACCACACAATCGGATCGTAGTGAAATTGCGTGCTTATGGAATATCTTCTCAGTTATGTGACTGGATTTGTGATTTCCTGTTCGTATTAATTGACGGAAAGTCATCGAGTAAAACAGAAGTGATTTCTGGCGTTCCCCAAGGTAGTGTTATAGGCCCTTTGCTGTTCCTTATCTATATAAACGATTTTGGAGATAATCTGAGCAGCCGCCTTCGGTTGTTTGCAAATGAAGCTGTCGTTTATCCACTAATAAAGTCATCAGAAGATCAAAACAAAAGGTAAAACGGCTTAAAAACGATATGTGAATGGTGCTAAAAGTGGCAGTTGACCCCAAGTACAGAAAAGTGTGAGGTCATGCACATGAGTGCTACAAGGAACTCAAACTTCGGTTACACGATGAATCAGCCTAACCTAAAACTCGTAAATTGAACTAAAACTTAAATTGGAAGGAACACACAGAAAATGCTGTGGAGAAGGCTAACCAAAGACTGGGTTTTATTGGCAGGACACTTAGAAAATGTAACAGACCTACTAAGGAGACTGCCTACACTATGCTTGTCCGTCCTCTTTTAGAATACTGCTGCGCGGTGTGGGATCCTTACCAGATAGGACTGACTGAGTACATAAAAAAAAATTCAAAGAAGGTCAGCACATTTTGTATTATCGCGAAATATGGGAGAGAGTGTCACAGAAATGATACAGAATTTGGGCTGGACATCATTAGATCAATGGCGTTTTTGTTGCTGCGGAATCTTCTTAAGAAATTCCTATCACCAACTTTCTCCTCCGAATGCCAAAATATTTTGTTGACACCGACCTACATGGGGAGGAACGATCACATAAAATAAGGGAAATCAGAACTCGTAGGGAAAGATATAGGTGTTCATTCTTTCCGCGCGCTATACGAGATGGGAATAATAGAGAATTGTGAAGGTGGTTCGAAGAACCCTCTGGCCGGCCGCAGTGGCCGAGCGGTTCTAGGCGCTGCAGTCCGAAACCACGCGGCTGCTACGATCGCAGGTTCGAATCCTGCCTCGGGCATGGATGTGTGTGATGTCCTTAGGTTAGTTAGGTTTAACTAGTTCTAAGTTTAGGGGACTAATGACCTCAGCTGTTAAGTCCCATAGTGCTTATAGCCATTTGAACCCTCTGCCAGGCACTTAAATGTGATTTGCAGAGTATCCATGTAGATGTAGATACTTCGGGAACTCAAATGGGAATCACTGGATGAAAAGCGACTTTCTTTCCGACGAGCACTATTGATAAAATTTAAAGAACCGGCATTATTTGAGGCTGATTGCGGCACGATTGTATAGTCGCAAATGTACATTTCGGGCATGGACCACGAAGATAAAGAGACGAGACATTAGGGCTCATACGGAGGCAAATAGGGAGTAATTTTTTCCCTAGCCGTGTTTGGAAGTGGAACAGGTAAGGAAATGACTAGCAGCTGGTTGACAGTACCCACCGCCACGAACCAAACGGTGGCTTGCAGAGTATGGATGTAAATGTAGCATGGGAACAGCTCAGTCCGTTAGGATTTACAATGGATTTACACTGGCTTCAATATCAACGCCACATATAGGGCAAATATCCTGAAAACCAAACTTGTTGCACACTGCCTGTTACTGAAGGAAGATTAGGGTTTAGTATCCCGTCGACAATGAGGTCTTTCGAAAAGGCGCGTAAACACAGGTTAGCGAAGGATCCAGCCTGGCATTTACCGTATGCGTTTTAGTGAAAGCATGGAGAACTACATCTGGATAGCCGGTCGAAGTTTTGTTTCGCAGTCGTCGCCACTAAAAGTCCAATGTCTGCATTCATTTCACTTTCCCAGCCCTGCGTTTCCTGAAAGCTCAGATAATTCATCAGTTGCAAAAATTTGTCGTGGACCCGCAACATCGCCGACAAGGTCATAGTTCACCACTTACTACCTTCTCACATTACTACTATAAACGAATTTCGCGAAACATCGCAGAGCACTGTCTTAACTTTTAGTTCCCACATCAACAGCCTTCGAATGGAAATGGCTGGGCGAGGCACAACAAGTAAGACGCTTTAGCACCTAAGTGATAAACTTAATCGCTTCCACAAAGCTTACAGCAATTCCCCCCTTCAAACGCCAGCGACGTTTCCTTCTAAGGGGCAGCAGACACTACTACGGAGATAAGAAGTCTGTCAAACGCCGCCAGGACCAGGCAGTCTGAGGCATCGCTCTTTTTGTGCCTCGACGTAACACTTCAGCTCCGGCGACCACCCACGGCGACTCTCTTACGTAATGGCTGAACGAACGTTCAAGACTTACACATTTCTGTCCGTCTGCGGTAATCACGATTGCTTGATGCCACATTCACGTCCATCCTTCGAAAGACCCCATACGTTATGTGACAGTGAGTACATACAAGAGTCAACAACCAAAGTTACACGATTCGCTATCAGTCACTGAAATAAATTACAACAATTACAATAAATTACAAAAAGGACTTCAAAAAGTAAGTTACATATTATAATGGCAGGCTAAGTAACTTCTATGGACTGCTGCCCTATAGTTCAAAGTGACACACACACGACACTATTTTTCAACATAGTCACCAAGTTCAGTACACTTTCTTCCTGTTTTCGTGCTTGCCCTGTGTTCAATTTTTGACAGGCTATCCAATGATCCGATGGGCCATGTTACCACTCAATCTGAGGGGGGCAGGCGGAGGCGGTACGATGGGAAGCTTCCGTTGTAAGGAGAGCCAATGTAACATGAGCCCCACAGTACCTAAAGTAATATAAGTTCACAAAGTGAATCACCGAATCAGGCCAATCCTTAATGCAAGAGTGTGTTCTGTTTACAAACTAACGAATTTCGTCAACCACCCCCTTAGAGACAATTTGGTGTTTATTAACAACAGCTCAGCAAGTAACAGTGTAGCCCTGATTAATGAAATTAGAGATAAGACGATCACTGGATTTTCACTACTAAGTCTCCCTGGACATTAAAAACTTGTGAGCTAGCTATGGTCCGCCCGTCGTGGTCGCGGAGGCGTTCTTCCTTCCCGAGCGCGAGATCCCGGGTGCGATTCCGGGCGAAGTCAGAGATTTTTTTTTCACCTGCACCGAGATGACCAGGTGTTGTGTCGTCTTTATCACCATCATTCATCACCATTATGGTCGGAGGAAGGCAACGGCAAACCACCTCCATTACGACCTTGCCTAGTGTGGCGGTGCAGGTCTCCCGCATCGTTCCCCTACGCTCTGTCAAGAAGCATGAGGACACAACAACAACAACAACCAGCACCACATGAGATGATCGAAGTTATTAAAGTAACTTATCCAAGCACATGAAGGTCTCGAGATAGGAAACAATTGTGTTTATAGAGCTACTGCTGCTCGAGCTTTTCGCCCACAAAGATCGATTTTTTTATCAATCTTGAAGAGAATGTTTTAAAATCTATCCTATACAAGAAAAAGGCAATGGTAAACGCTATGTCGACAACACGTTGCTTGTGAACGGAACTGAGGACGACACTGATAAAATAGTTGGTACATTTAATGGGTTCCCAGAGGAAAGTGACTTTAGTATAGAAAGTAATAATTGTATTCAGTTTCCGCACAGTGAGGTAATGAGGTAAATCAAGCTGTATGCCTTCAAGAACTTTACAAAGCCAACAGAAACAGATATGATTGTTGGGCCATCTTTCCACCCGCGGATTTATAAAGGAGCGATGTTTAGAAGCTAGGTGAATAGAGCCATTAGTGTACCAAAGTGTGCAGCAGATAGATTAAATGAATTAAACGGCATCAAACAAACTACAGTAAACAACGAGTAGTTAAGATGTAGAGATGGTGAATCGTGGTGCCCATAGGGGCATAGAAAAACAAAGGGGAATTAGTTGAGGCTATAAAGATAGTTACTGTACCGTATTTTGGGAAAATTTTACAGAAATTGGCAAACTTTTTAGCCAATACAATGTCCGGTTAGCAAAAAACGTAATGACACATAATTTAGGGCATGAAGCTGGTAACCGGGTAAGAATGATAGAACAAATAGGTTTACAAAACACGTTGTGCATCAGTGACACGAAATACGAGGGTTGACTGAAAAGTAATGCCTCCACCTTCGTAACTCTTCAGCAGTTGGCAGCATTGGTATGTGGCAGGTACTGGCTTGTTCCGTAGCCTCTTCTCTACAGCTCCAGTTGGTGGGAAGCCTTAGCATTGAGCGGTTGTGTTGTTACAGTGTAAAGTATGGAACCCTGCGCAGACGGTCGGTCAGTGCGATTTAAGCAACGTGCAGTCATTGAATTCTTGACAGCAGAAGGTGTCGCCCCAAAGGAGATTCACCAGAGTATGAAAGCAGTTTATGGCGATTGTGTTGATGTGAGTACTGTGCGTCGTTGGGCGAGTAAGTTTAAAGATGTCGAGGCGGGAACATCTGACCTGCGTGACAAAGAGTTGGACGTCCTGTGACAGCAACCAACGAGTTTCACAAGCGAAATGTTGACAGACTGATTCAGCACGATCGCCGTATCACGGCTAACAAGGGTCCGAAAAGAAAAGGGAAATGTTTTCCTGCAGCATGACAGTGCCAAACTACACACTTCACGTGCCACCACAGCAGAACTTCGGAGACTGAATCTCACTACCGTACGGCATCCTCCATAGATTTAGCACCGTCTGACTTCCATCTGTTCCGATAATGAAAGACGATCTGCAGGGACATCATTATGCTTCTGATGAAGACGTTGAGAGAACTGAGAGACTGTGGTTGCAGAAACAAGAGTGTCGGCTTCTTCCGTGACGGCTTCAGAAAACGTGTCCATCGTTGGCAGAAATGTATCCAATTGGCTGGTGATTATGTGGAAAAGCAAATATTGGTACTTGAAGATCACATTCTAAGAAATATTTCTGCGTTTGATTATTAAAGTATTCCCATCCAAACCCAATTAACGAAAGTGGGGGCATTACTTTTCATTCAACCCTCGTACATAGGACAGACGGGGAGAAAATTTTCAGTAAAATGTACAGAGCAGTCAGACGCTTTTAGACTGGGCCACTGTTGTAAACCTGCAGTTGCCGAACATCTATATCCGCTAAATGATACAGAAGAGGATTTAGAGGTGATGTACAAAGGGGAGAAAGAAAGGAGATAGATTCGATAACGTACTTAATGCTCAAATGGGCAAGAGTGGTAATGCTTTCTTCAACTTTTTATTTTTTATTTTTAAGGTTAGCGTTAATAGTGTATATGTGAGCAGATTTTTATTTCCTTTAAGTCCCTTGTAACATCTCTGAAATGCTACGGAACGCTAATGACTCCGTGCAGTCTGCTGCATGTAGACGTATTTACAGTACTGGTTAGTGCAAGGGAAGCCACGGGACTTGATGCTGATGGTGTTACCGCCACAGAACAGGAACTTTCTGTGAATGGGCGGAAATATGGATAAACGGGACAGAGAATCTGGTATCCCCGTTTTTAAAAGTAAAAAAAGTGCTCGGTGTCCGAATAACTTTGTTTTTATTTCCTGATTTTGTGTTTCGTCATTGTATGTTTATGAAGGGTCAACGTAGACGGCCAGATATTTGGGTCTTGACTTACGAAAAGCGTTTCTGAGGATTACATTTTTAGTTTCCTCCATATCCACACTCCACGGCCTCCAACTTTGTTTCCTCATTTCTTCGCCATACCTAGGTCTTTGTGCCGTATAAAACTACGGTACATATATAGTATTTAGCAGATATGAAGTTTTTCTTCAGTGGCCCGCAATGCAATTTCTTTCCTGGTTGGTTTTTTGGAGTTAATGGGACCAAAATGCGAGGTTATTAGTCCCTTCATCCGATATGCATCGAACAGGAACAATCCCCAAAGGAAAGATACAGAACAGAGATCCTGGGAAATCCAATTGTAACCAAGATACAACAAGACAGAGAAAGTCAAGGAGTAAGGTGGACGAGTTGGTTGTTCTCCCCACAATGCAGCTGGAAGTATCTGGGGCACAGTATGCGATGGCTATCGATCTTAGTTTGTGTAACATTTTAGGTCATCTGTTGTAATACTTCCCAAGTATCTGAATTTTGAAACCTGCTGTAGTTGCTGTTCATTTATCGTGATTTTGGCCTTCTCTGCCTTTCAGCAAATAAATAATTTTGCTCTTCTTCTTATTATTTTCATTCTGAATTCTGCACATTTGCTATTTTGGTTTTACACCATTTTATTTACCATCTGCTTCCGTTCCGCTAAAGCCACCAAACTGCCAGTAAAGGGTATACACTCCATCCTTTTGCCTCCTACACATACTGCTCTCGTTCGATTTTTGCTTTCTATGATCTCTTCTAGGTGGATGTTGCACACTGTAGGTGAAAGCAACATCCCTGCCTGACTCCTCTTACTATTACGTCCGTTAATTCTCCATCGACTGGCGACTGTTTTTTGCTTAAGTTTTAATTCTTTCATGCTCTTTCTCTCCAGTACATAGCGCGTTAACTCAGAATAAGCATGAGTCTAACCCAACTTGGCCTGACAAAAGCTTTTTACAAATTAACTAAAAATAGCGCAAATCGTCTTTTCCTTTAGTGGATGTCAAATGACTCACGACTACGACGTACCGTATACTGCCAGCAATTCAGCGCTTTTTCTTGCAAAGACTCGTCCGATCGTGCGCTCTTGTTACGTACGAAGCAGCCAACCGCCGGCGAATACAATACCGGTGGATGACGAGGAACGCACGCAGCAACGGCGCTTCCAAATGGAGTCCATTAGCTAATGATTCGGCAATTCACGTCGTAATAACTGTAACGCGCGTTAATCGCCGGCGGTACGAGACGAGAGCTTCTCTGTTACGGGTGGCTGTTCCCACAAACCAACTGAAACTGTTCGAGATCGGAACGAGAAAGCGGTGCGCATTGGCCCAATTACCCACGCAGTGCAACAGATGGCTTTCCACGATAATTTTATCTCCTGCAAATCAGAGAAATGTGTCCGACTTTCTCGTTGTTTTCAGTCGCCAACACGCACGCCAATATTTTAAATGTATGTTTAAAACACACTAGAAACGCATCCAGAAAATAACACGTTTTAAAAAAAATTGCGAAATGTGACCCACGAACATTTTGTGCAATGAGATTACGATAGGAGATCTGGGAACATCGCACCCTTTGAGTCTCGAGGAGGAAGATGTGTTATCGCCTGTTCCTCAGCGGTTTGAATTCACCGTTCCGCTCGGAGGGACTTGCAAATGAATGTGAAGACAACCTGACCCTTACAAAGTCCTAAAAGTAGAAACTGAGAGGGAGGAAATCTAGTAAGTTAGATTGATGCACTCCAGAGCAAATAAACGTAAAATACTGTCCATAAATATACGGAGAGATCGAGTGCGCTACGGGTGATACGTAACTGGGAACAGTAACGACCATGGGATACCTAGGCGCAAGCGTCCCAGATGAGCTGAAATGAAATGGTCACATAAATCCATCTGAAGAAAAAGCTCAGACTGAGATCTAGATATGGAGAGAGAGAGAGAGAGAGAGAGAGAGAGAGAGAGAGAGAGAGAGAGAGAGAGATAGAGATAGAGAATCATAGGGAAATTTAAATTCATCCATGAAAGAAGTGGCTTGCAAAACACTTGTTCGCCCGGTTCGACTATTGTTCACTCGTCTGGAACCATTAGGAAATAGGATTAACAGAAGTGCCCATGTGCAAGATAGGCAACATCAAGGATAATGTGAGCCCAGGAGCGCCGTGGTCCCGTGGTTAGCGTGAGCAGCTCCAGAACGAGAGGTCCTTGGTTCAAGTCTTCCGTCGAGTAAAAAGTTTAATTTTTTCTTTTCGGACAATTATCAAAGTTCAGGTACTTACACATAATCAACTTCGCTCTCCAAAATTCCAGGACATGTTCAGATTTGCTTGGACATATGCAGGATTTGACAGTCAACACACGGAAAAATTTGAAAACGTTAAAAACATATGTTTTGACAGAGCACAGGGAAAACTGTGCGACTGTGAAACTGTTGCATTCATTTGATGCAGTTTATGTGACAAACTCGCATGTTTTCATCACTTTTTTGGGAGTGATTATCACATCCACAAGAAAACCTAAATCGGGCGAGGTAGAAGAATCTTTTTACCCATTCGCCAAGTGTACAAGTTAGGTGGGCCGACAACATATTCTTGTCATGTGACGCACATGCCGTCACCAGTGTCGTATAGAATATATCAGATGTGTTTTTCTGTGGAGGAATCGGTTGACCTACGACCTTGCGATCAAATGTTTTCGGTTCCCATTGGAGAGGCACATCCTTTCGTCTACTAATCGCACGGTTTTGCGGTGCGGTCGCAAAACTCAGACACTAAACTTATTACAGTGAACAGAGACGTCAATGAGCGAACGGAGAGATCATAACTATGCGAATATAAAGAAAGTAAAATTTTCACTCGAGGGAAGACTTGAACGACGGACCTCTCACTCCGCAGCTGCTCACGCTAACCACGGGACCACGGCGCTCCTGGGCTCACATTATCCTTGATGCTGCCTATCTTGCGCATGGACTACTCAGTTTGTATATTTTGCTTATTTTTTTCATAGTTCCACACAACTTCTTTCCTGTTTTCTCGATTGATGTGTGTTCAGTTTTTCAAGGCCTATCCACTGCGCCAACTTATAACTAAATCTGAGGGGGGTGCGATGGGGAGGTTCCCTTGTAAGTTTAAACAGGTGCCTGCGCCTGCAAGTAGGCCACCCCTTCGGCAGCAAAGTTGACTTTGTACGCTGCTGCACAATACGTGCAACGTTTCACAGTGTTGTTTGTTGTTTAGTGATGGTGACTGGTGGCAGTGGAGAAGATACAGCTACCTGTTGCGTAGACAAGCCTTATCTCTTGTGAATACGCTGCTCTGTTGCCTCAATGGTTGACAGTTTCGGACACAGGTTTCCATCCCCTCTAAAGCTCCGGTGTTTTTCGGAATACAGAGAAAAATACATTGCGAATGGAAACTTATGTCCGAAACAGTCATCCTCGGATGGAATGAAGCACCGCATTCATAAGAGAAAAGGTCGGCGAATGCATCAGCTAGCTCCGTCTTCTCCACCAGCAACCATGGCAATCACTGAACAACAAACAACAGAGCGAGACGTTCCGCCTACGGTGCGTCAGCACACGAAATCACTTTTGCTGCTGAAAAGGTAGCCTAATGCCAGCCGCCAGCGCCTATAAACTTCGACTCTCTGTAGCGTCGTTGGATAAGGTTTCTGGAGACAGGTTCCTATCCTCTATTTGTTCCTCGCGACGCCCTCTACTACCCTTCGAAGTGTGTATCGTTTTGTAACTTCCTGTAGATGATAATAATAATTTTGCATGGCTCAATGGCCTGATGCAAGTATTTCTATTGGACGCCACTTCGGCGACTGGCCTGTCGCTAGCCTAACCTAACTATCAAATCAGGGAATGGCAACCTACTGTTTAACATGGAATCCGAACCAAGTGTTGTGTCTGGTGACTGCTCACATTGTTGAGGGAGGAAGATGACGTTAAAATGAAGACTGGAAAATTCTTGGTCTGAAAGAGATACAATCCCATAACCTCTCTCTCTCTCTCTCTCTCTCTCTCTCTCTCTCTCCAGAAACGCACTTTACCACCGGGCCACCATATCCAACATGTTTGTAGATAATTCCTCTACAAGTTTTGCAGAATGAGTTTGCGAGTAACAAAAGATACGACATGCAAGGTGTGTCCGAAAAGTAATTACTCTTTCTGACACTGTATCGTTTCAGAGCTTTTCGATGAAACTGTACGATCCTCATTGGGGATTGCACCATACCGAGACTGTGATCTCGAGTTACAAAACTCGTTTAAAACGATTCGACGATATCTTACTGGTTTCTTATCTCCTGAAGTTTTCGTTTCTTCGAACAATAATTTTGACCACTTCAAAGTAGTTCCCTTCGGTAGCTACACACCGACGGAGTAGTCGAACCCAGTCTTGGAAGCAGTACTGAAAGGCTTCAACTGACAGGACCTTTAACGTGTCTGTCACATTCTTCTCAATGTCCAACCCAGTCCCAAAATGTCAAGGACTCAGTTTAGGTGAATTGAGGGCCTGTGGAACAACAGGAATGCCTTTTGAGGTAAAAAACTCCGTGACGGAAGTGCCCGTCTGACATGGGGCTTTGTCATGATACAGCTCCATTTATCTGCAATGCCTCGTCTCACTCGATTCACCCTTTCCCTGAGTCTTTCAATGACATCTTTATAAACCACTCGATTGACAGTTTGTTCTGTCCAGTTTGTCTCACAAGAGCACGGACACGTTCGACGTTACCGTTGGTTTTTGAAGTTGGTCTGCCTGGGCGAGGTTCATCTTCCAACGTTTTATTCGCCTTACAAAAATGATTTGTGTCTGCGAAAAATTTATGGTCTTGATAAGGAATGTTCCCCATTCGCCTGTTTAAACTTTTCAAAGCTCACAAAAAACTTGACGGCATAACGTTGCTCTAAATTCCTCAATTCCATTTTCGTAACACACCACAAAATCAGGGCTTCACTGAGTGTGCTCCCAAAAATCACGTGATGGGTGTACGGAGCTGGTAACTCTGACTGAGCATCTGGAAGGGTTGAACACACCGGTCTACTGAAGTGGAACAACACAGCGCTGCCAGATCGCTCGTAGCGTTGTCAGAGTTATTATTTTTGTCACACACCTCCTCGTACATGACCACATCTTTTGATTTCTTTGGCTTAGAAGCTTAAATTATTTACGTTGCCAGGGGACCGTATACCTCAGAAACTGACATAAATTTGATCTTTTTTCCCCTTCCAGTTCTTAAAAAAAAGAGGTATTAATAGTAGGCAGGTACAGACATACAGATAAAGTGACCTAATAAGTGCTCCGTTTTTAGCGACTGAGGTGCGGAAACCTAAAAATGGAGCCGTTTCTGCGCATTATGTACTTGTGGGGTGCGTAAAGTTATCCCTCCTTGCACGATGGTCTCGCTGTCGACGAAATCGGAATATTGACGTTTTTACTAAATGCCGAAATGAATGCCGTTCTGTCAACTCTATGACGTATACCTCTACTGACAGGTGAGAAATTATACTAGCCCATTATAAAAGTGCCCTATTCTCATCGCACAGCAAACGGATATCGCAAGTAGAAACAATGAAATTAATAAAATATACGCCTGTATCCTTAATCAATTGCAGACTCCATCTTTCGAGAAAATGCTTTGATGTACTTAGGTTTACCGCGAAATGATTGCCGTACCGCGAGGTATTTAGAATATTAACGAACTTGCTTTTCCTAACGATAATCACATAAAAGAATACGACTGTGGCATATGTGCCTTCACACGTTGCTAGTGGTGAATCGATGTTTTTTATGCTTTGACCGTTTTTATGATAGATATCGCTGAGGAACACACGGGTTCTCTTATAGTATAGTCCGCAGCTCGTGGTCGTGCGGTAGCGTTCTCGCTTCCCGCGCCCGGGTTCCATTCCCGGCGGCGTCAGGGATTTTCTCTGCCTCGTTATGACTGGGTGTTGTGTGCTGTCCTTAGGTTAGTTAGGTTTAAGTAGTTCTAAGTTTTAGGGGACTGATGACCATAGATGTTGAGTCCCATAGTGCTCAGAGCCATTTACAGTAACAACAGGTTATTGACTTTGTTTTACTTTCAATTTTGTCCGCCCCTGGTAGCTGAGTGGGCCGGCATGGTAGCTCAGTGTTCGATCAGAGGATTAGCTGCCCTCTGTAATAAAAAAAAAAAAACTGAGTTAATCGATCGACGACGAACTTAAATGGGTGTCTCACGTCCGCCCCGAGCAGATGCAACGAACGAAAACGAACAAAATGAGATTTAAAAAAGTGGTCAGCGCGACGGAATGTCATGCCTAACGGCCCGGGTTCGATTCCCGGCTGGGACGGAGATTGTCTCCGCTCAGGGACTGAGTGTTGGGTTGTCCTTATCAACATTTTATCCCCATCGACACAGAAGTCGCCGAAGTGGCATCAACTCGAAAGACTTGCACCAGGCGAAGGGTCTACCCGACGGGAGGCCCTAGCCACACGGCATTTCCACTTTCAATTTTCCTAGAAAGTTTATAAAACTCTTATTTACTACAATGAAGCGTTTAATTTGTTGTGTGCACTATTTTATATCAATATATTTCAGTTCACTGTCATTATTATTTTTCAATAAATCTCGATTGTTATTACACCTTCCAAGATTTGCTAAATATGCAAATAAAAAAATTGCAGATAGATACTGGCGGGAGGGGGATCGCAACTTTCGCAGTTCTGCCAGAGGCACTCGATGTCCTCAGTAACGGCTGTCCATCCATCCTCAATGAAATCAACCAAAAAACGTGCTTTTCATTACAGAAAACAATAGCCACCATTTTTCGACTCGAGAAGGAGTTTGCCTGGATGTCTTCAGTTTTCACGAAGTTGGATAGAGCCACTGCATTAACATTTTGATTTGCGCTGGTGTAGGATATTCAAGTCTCGTGGGGAAACAGGTCATTTCACCTTGTCGATGATGGTCCAAAAAATGCTCATACACTTGCCATTCTCTGCACTCTATGTTGTTACGAAACCAGCTTTGGTATCCACTTTGCACACACAATTTATGATATCTGAGCATCTTTGTGACAATCGTGTAAACCGTGATGTGTCGGACATAATTTCATCAGCCAGAGTGCCAATCGCCGGTTAGATCGCAATTTCTGGTCGCTCTGCACATTTCATCGGGTTGGACACTGGATCTACCTTCCCCTCTTCATCATGCGTATTTGTACGGCCACTTTTAATGTTTTGACACCACTGTCTAACTTTTCCTTCATTCTATAAACCCACAGAAATTGCTCTAATTTCAGCCCTAAAACATACTTTAGCACACAAAAATAGAATTACTGCCCGCTATTGGCAAATGCAAGGAGCAATAAAGTTCGAAGCTATTCATGTTTGCTTTCGCTCAGACTCAGACGACTGCGGAATGAAAACTATGTGGCTTCGCACACAGTCAAAGGAGCAAATGGGCCTTACTTTTTGAAAAAATATCCTTTCAATTTTAGAGGGTATACGGGACTTGGAATGGTTGTGGAAGTCTGCTTTTGGGAAGTGCAGAATGGAAAGGAAGTTGTGGGGAGTGGGGAGCCGCTGTTTCATGGGTTGCGAGAATCGACATTGTTTTTAGAGCGGTTGGAGAAATTATGAAGACTGTATGAACTAGTTTGAGGGAGGGGCGAAAGACAGTCGTCTGCCATCAGGCTCACTTAAACGAGCACTGTTCGAGCAATAGTTTGGCTAGGATTCTTCCTGGCAGATTAAAACTGTGTGCCGGACCGAGACTCGAACTCGGGACCTTTGCCTTTCGCGGGCATGTGCTACCCGAGCACGACTCACGCCCCGCCCTCACAACTTTACCTCCGCCAGTACCTCGCCTCCTACTTTCCAAACTTCAGAGAAGCTCTCCTGCATTCGTTGGCTGAAAATTTGGACGGCTTTACTCCAAACAGTGTTACATGAAAGAAAGGAAACTACGTGGAATGATGCATATTCAGTCAGGCCAACAGTTATAGGGCAGCAAGATGTGGGCGAATCATTAAAGTGAAGACAGAGAAATGGAATGAACATACAAAGTAAAACTGATACCAGTAATAATGAGAATGTGGCAAATGGCGCCGGAAATTAAGAAACTGGTCCGATTAAAGATTGGCTACATACTTATTTACGTCTCTTGGAGAGAATTTCTCTTACACGACGTCTAAGATAAAGTTTCGTCATAAGTAGCCCACACCGGAGGAAGGCATGCCATGCGGATTAGAGTGGGAAGGACAGATATAAAATAACAATATCCCAATGAAGTTAAATTCTTAAGATAAGCGGTAAAAATAAGAATGAGAAATGAAAGAGGCTATGGCGCTACATTCACCTGCAGTGGTTTTCATACATTTTCAATAATAATCGTATGGCAGGAATTGCTGTGAGTTCCTCAAGAGGGATGTTCAGAGGATAGATGGAAATCTCTTGTCGGACGCCACTTCGGTCCCTTGCGTGTCCCTTGCCTACCCCAGTAATCCAACCAAGGAAAGGGGACCTACAGTTTAACGTGAAATCCGAGCCACCTGTCATTTCTAGTCCGGCCAGGATTCGATCCCGCGACACTTCGACTTCCAAGTACGTGCTTGACCACTAGACCACCAAGCCCGAATAGAGAAAACGACTGAAATGGTAAGTCAGGATGTCCGGTACTGATATCAGCACACCTGCCCAATATGAGTCCAGTCTCGTAAACACTAGTCACCGTGCACCATGAATGCAGTAGGAGAATATACCTGGTTAGTCTTGCGGCACCGAGGTTAACAGCGGGGTTACTAACTACTTTTTTTTTCAGTGTTGAACTCTGGAATAGGTAATTCAGGATTCTGAAGACAATAAGGACAAACAGGAGGAAGTGAGAATGATTAGCGTCTAAAATCCTATCATCACTTCTAAGAATGGGTTCAAATGGCTCTGAGCACTATGGGACTCAACTGCTGTGGTCATAAGTCCCCCAGAACTTAGAACTACTTAAACCTAACTAACCTAAGGACAGCACACAACACCCAGCCATCACGAGGCAGAGAAAATCCCTGACCCCGCCGGGAATCGAACCCGGGAACCCGGGCGTGGGAAGCAAGAACGCTACCGCACGACCACGAGATGCGGGCTCTAAGAATGGGGATATAATTTGGGCGTGTCCTTATCAAAGGAAAACTCCTGACGTTTACCTTATGCTATTTAGAGAAACCACGTAAAAAATAAGTCGAAATTTGCCAAGACAAAGATCTGAGGCGCCGTCCTTCGGAATGAGAATCCAGCGGATGAACGAAAGCAGTTAAGACAGCGATAACACAACTGATAAAAAGCAAGAGAAAGTCAGGTTAAAAAATATAAAACAAGGTCGTAATTTTAGTACGTCTAGTTTTCCAAGTTAAGTGGTTCAAATGGCTCTGAGCACTATGCGACTTAGCTTCAGAGGTCATCAGTCGCCTAGAACTTAGAACTAATTAAACCTAACTAACCTAAGGACATCACACAAATCCATGCCCGAGGCAGGATTCGAACATGCGACGGTAGCGGCCGCTCGGTTCCAGACTGTAGCGCCTAGAACCGCACGGCCACTCCGGCCGGCGTATCGAGTTAAGTCGAAGAGGCGATGAGAGAGCTGCGCTACGATAAAATCGACAATCATGCTCCCTTACACGACGTCTTTCTCCTGGATTGTAGTGAAAGAGAACACAACCTGCGATATACGTAGATGAAACCAAGATAACTATTAGAAGTAGCTGTAATGGGAATAAATACTACTTATACATCAAATACAAAGAAAGCGGTGGGATTTGTATTGTATACAGAGCAGAAAAATAATTAAATGGGCGAAACACCGAAGACGGATAGAGCACATCTGCATAAGCGGAAAAATTTCAAACATTGGCCTCGAATTGAGAATGAGGTATCACACAAAAAGTGTAACACAAGGATAACTTAGTGTGAATGGGGAGGTGACAGGTAAAATATTAAAATAGTAAATAGAAAAATACCAAAATCGAAATCTTATAAACTGTTAGCGAAAGTGTAGTTCTTAAACGGTACAGGGAAAGGGAAGAAATTCAAGAAATGACAGACTAAAGTATATAGTAATGAATTCATAGTTTAGGGGTGTAGCAGGTAGTATACGTATAGTCAGTCACCTTGGCCAACCTGTCTTTGGAGGATAAGGTGGCAGTTTGTTTATAGGATCCCCACTTATCTACATCGGCAAGAAGCTAGTTAAAGCAGGCAGTAAGACAGGGCGAAGGCATTCGTAAGTTGCAGACTGCGTATTGGTGGCTTCTTGCCTCTGCTCCTTAGTGCTGCAGGGCACTAGGGTTTCGCCGGCTTTACGTCGCGTGCAATTTAAGTCGGCCTCGGGAAGGGGGCAGGCCGTTTGACACCAGTTAACTACAACTGCGGACTGCATTATTTCAGCGACACAATTCTCCAAGTACATGCTGAAGTCGCGCAACTGGCAGAGAACATAGTTCTTAGAACGTGGCTAGCAGAGACAAACTTTCACTTCCGTTCCTCTGTGTGTTATTACTCGCTTTGGTAATTACGGTACACTGCTGTTCTCTTCATCCAGATTATCGGAGGATGCTGGGCTGAGGCAAGGGAAAAAAAATCCCAGTTTTATTATTTTTTCTGTTTACTTCCTACGAAAAGCCTTTCACACGTAGCCTACAGTGACTTCTCACCGGACACTTAATACAGTCATTTGTTTTGTTGCACTATTTATTCCGACCAAATACATTTCACCCCTCCGACTCTGTACTTTTTTAAACTTGATAGTATGTACTCCAAAGGTTTGGGATCCAATTTCCCAGAAATTACAACGACTTTCCCTTGACACTTGGCGGAACGTTCACATGTTATAACACTGTATTTGCGTAAAACTGCGATAATACCGTAAGGTAAAGGGTGCTATTTTCGTGATACAGGCGATTTCGTAATATGATTTGTTAACTAACTACTAGTACACCAGTTGTCGGGGCAATGTGCCATTTCGCCTTGTAGAGTCTTGGGGGCATCATTGTTGGCAGTACAAGGTATTGTTAACTTAGCTGTACGCAATCAGTCGAGACTCGATAAAAGGAAAAAAAGCAAATACTTGTGTCGTTATTCGCCGCAAGATTCAATATTTGTTGCTACGAGTACACTACTGCTGAAAATATGAGATAACCTAACAAGGTAAGAGCAAATACTAGCCTATGTATCTTCTTAGCAAAGAATGTTGCTCAATCGTTATGTATTGCAGTTAGTATTGTTATTTACGTGGCAAAAGCTACAACTTAAGTTTTGGAAGGAAATCCTTAACTTTTTAGTGTTTTGGCACTATAGCTCGGTTTCTTTGTACTTCTTGAACATAACATACTACCCAAAGTTGATTGCGTATATAGTTAGCTTCACGTCCTTGTAAATACTTTTTCGTTTCGGCATGCATATCACGAAACTGCCTACAGTAAAATACTGTCTTCCTACTTCAGGTCCAAGTATGCCAAAAGAAAAGCGAATTAATAGAAGCAGCGAAACTTGTAATAATGATAGACTTATCAGTTTATGCAGCAGAGAAGGGGGCCCCATGGAGGTCACTAAATATGCCCTTTTCTGATATACACTCAAAGTGGTATTAGTGAACTGTACAAAGAAGCTAGGGAGAACATTTTCACTGATTCCAGCGAGAAATAGGATTTGGATTAACAGTTACCACAGTAAGGAAATTTGCCTATCAGAAGCAATAAATGTTAGTCGAGAGAAATTTCTAAATCCTGATGATGACATTGCTAGTAAATTGTAGTGTGCTAGTTTGAAGAGGAGATACAACCTCACTCTTAGGATTCCCGAGAATCTTGTTGCCTGTAGAGCTTCAATGGACAATAAGTTTATTGGAGACTTATACAACAAATCAGGGGAGTTTCTAATGAAACTAAACGTGAAGGACAATCCTGACGCAATCTCGAACTGAGATGAAACGAGTCGAGATATTACTACACTTCATGCCTACAAAATGAAGAAGATCTACCATGACCATGACCACAAAAGAACCAGGGGAAGAGAATGGATGGCCGGCCTTAGTGACCGAGCGGTTCTGGGCGCTACAGTCTGGAACCGCGCGACCGCTACGGTCACAGGTTCGAATCCTGCCTCGGGCATGGATGTGTGTGATGTCCTTAGGTTAGTTAGGTTTAAGTGGTTCTAAGTTCTAGGGGACTGATGACTTCAGAAGTTTAGGCCCATAGTGCTCAGAGCCATTTCAACCATTTTTGACAATGGATGAGGAAATGATCTAAGAAATGAGGGCATATAAAAGCACAAGTGGAAGAGTAACTCCATGAGATCAACACTCAAGACTAATCATGCGGCTTAGACCGTCTTAACTGATCTACACGATTATGGTTTGTGAAATAATTAGAGTGTAAGAGAGGGTCCGCAACAAGAGTAGACAGACCTCGTCATGAGGAAACCAAAACGCCGGCGGAGCACTATGGGACTTAGCTGCTGAGGTTATCAGTCCCCTAGACTTAAGAACTCCTTCAACCTAACTAACCTAAGGACATCACACACATCCATGCCCGAGGCAGGATTCGAACTTGCGACCGTTGCGGTCGCGCGTTTCCAGACTGAAGCGCCTAGAACCGCTCGGCCACTCCGGCCGGCAAGAATCGGTCAAGCTGAATAAAGATGAGTTAGCTGTGTAACCAATGAATGCTTCTCCACATCACTTCCTTAAGGAACATTACAGAAAAATTTACTGAGAGATTAAACCTCTGTATGGGATCGGCACTCTTAACTCTTGCTTCCTGAGAGTAGGTAATAGTCTTACCATGTGAGCTACCCAGGCACGATTTACAACCCTCCTTCACAGCTTCAGTTCTAAGGAAAGAAGGAAAAAAACTTTAGATTTAACGTCCATCGACAAAGAAGTCATTAGCGACGGTGTACAAGCTGGGACTGAGGAAGGAACCATCTCGCCATTTGCATTTATCGACTGAAGAATTTAAGAATAGCACGGACAAAATCAGGGTGAACGAATGGGTTCTGAACACCCTCCGCTCCCCGTCAAATCTGCGTGAACGAGGGGGTTGTGCACCCCCGTGCCGTACGATTCTGTGCACTATCACCACCTACGCTGCCAAGCTTCAATTCTACCGATATACCCACTCCTCCCCCACTTTCCCTAGTTCCGCCATCAGTAGCAGTTGGTAAGTAAGAATGGCTTTCAGAATCGAGATATGGCATAAATCTACAATTTTGGTCATTCCATGATGGTGGTGCCAGTTAAGTCGTATGGCAGAGTTGACAGAGATTCCGAGTGGATCAGCTGGCTAATTGGAAACGAATTTCATTTTTCGCGCAAAATGTCATCTGCCTTAAGGGAATTTCAAATGTGTAGGTCATGTGAGCGTGTACATGATGTCGATAACGATGGTTTCTTGATCTAGAACATGCTATATAATTTTAGTAGAAATGCCTTAAAATGTCCCCTTTACCCAATGAGAGTGCAGAAAATACTTTGACTGTACATAATTACCCATAAAAAAGGTGTTTCTGGTACGACGTTTTTCTCTGTCACAGAGTCACAGCAAAGATTAATAGTTTTTAATCAGAACATTACATTTTTCTATCATGTATCTGATACACTAAAAACAACCGTGTGCAAATAAATCTAACGAAATTTCTATGAATTAAAAGTTAGGGAGCTAGAATCGTTCAAAGTTTTAAGGGTACATTCAAGATGCTGTTCATAATTGGTTGGGTTCAGATGGATCCCTTGGTGACAGAATGTTCATATAAGTGAGGTGCTCAAACGAGTGTCCATGTTCTTGAATGGGCAGCTCAATGCGCCTTGTAAACGACATGCAGACGAGATGTAAAGTTGGAGGTGACACGGAACGACCAGGTACCTCGATGCAGAGTGTACTCTTCCATTTTTTCTTTGTTCCCAACTTATTAGCAGATTTAACACGAGGTGCCGGACCAGGCCGGGGAGTCGTCCTTAGATAGCTCAGTCGGTAAGAGGCAAGGTTCCGGGTTCGAGTCCCAGTCCTGACACACAGACTTAATACACTTGGAGATTTTGTTTCTGGGACACTACCATGCTGACAAAACAATACACGATCAATCATGCACAGAAGAGATGAACCGAAAGTTTCTGGAAAATGAGTTTGAGATATCTTCCCAAAACCCTGCCACTATTATACGAGTTCAAGATAAGCCTTAACGCTTCCTAGACAGTGTGTAAACGACAGGTTTCCGGGGACTCAAAAATTTCTGCAATGTACGGTAGGGAATTATACCAGATACATTCTGTTGGCTTTGAACAGTACGTTATCAAATAGTATAGCGACTATGACGTCATACAAGATGGTTATTTTAATTATCCAAGTACTGGGAAACCTACGAGGATTTGGGAGTTTCGGACATGAACGTCCTTTTCCTTAACTCCTTCAAACATTCAAATCTCACTGGAAAACAGCGGTTTTCATGGGAGACGAAAGCATAATTCGTACGTATAAAATACGCACTATCACAACCAAAATGAGGCCTTCCAGTCTAACCTTGACAGTTTAATCTGTCACCACGAACTCCACTACAAAATAAAGAAATGAAAAGAACAAAAGAAAGAGAGAGAGCAGTGTAACAGTCAAGCATTCAGCTACGTAATACCTGACAATTACTCCTTTATAGAATACTTTCACACCTGCTGCTGCTGGTCTTGTCCTGTATAAGGTGCGTACATAACAGAAACGCAGCAAGCGGCGCAATCATCCAGTCTGTTCGAATTTCGTGTTTTCACACGAGGTATGTTGGATGCTGTCCTTAGTTCGGCGAATTCATGTGGCCGTTCAGTTACCAATCATTATTTGAATAAACCACACTAGGCAGCAAACTTAATTTGAATTTCACACTACAGTACGTATCCGAACATCGTTCTTTGCTAATCACACAAAGTACAAACAACCAGCGACAGAAACGTATAACGAACTATACGAAACAGATCCAAGAAAACCACCAACGCTTAGTGAAAGCTTCGGGTGCATATTTTGTTATATCATCCTTCCTGAACTAGAAACATTTCCAGAGTTTTTAGTTTTATGTCTCATGGAAATCAAGAATTCAACAGTCAAGTACGCCTTAAGGGATGACATTAGACTGGCAAATCTGTAAGCAGTCAACATGATGAGTAAACACCGACTTTGAAGTGACCGCACGGCAACACATTCAGAGCTAACGAGACAACAAATAAACCAATAGGCAAACCGGTAGAACAACCGCAAGTGACACAATAAGGAAACTCTTAACGCTTCGGTCACTTACAAGGTCCATTCTTACTTTTTTTGCCGAGCTTAATACCTACTCAAGTCACCATTACTTGCTTCACAAGAAGAAAGCTTTATATCAACTTTCGTAAGTGAGCGAAATTTTTCTAGGTTGTATTAATCTCAAAGATCAAGACTGCTTTTTTTTCTAGACACCATACAAACTTCCTCTTTTTCATTTTCAATGTATCAGAATTATCGATACACAACTTCGCTGACAGTGAAAAGTATTTGCCACCCAATTTTTTCACCTTAATTGTCGATGGCGTAAGTCAGGTTGTTCACCAATTAATACAATATCAGTGCTGAAGTATAGTTATCGTCATACTTTTAATACAATCACAGCTAATAAACATTAGCCATACAAACGTGGGCAGTTTTATTCAGTATCTATCAAACAGGTGTATATCTAGGTCTGTAAATAAAAGTGGGTTACATTTAAATTGTAAAATATGCCGGTAGCTTAATTTTCCCCTATAAGCAAACTTATTACAGAAGAAAAGTCACACAGATTTAAGGCACTGCATTTTGAGTTACAGAAGGATCGTTCTAA